>NC_056740.1:236639507-236707007 GCF_019279795.1 Protopterus annectens | reverse complement strand
AAGATATGGCAGAGAGAGAGAGAAAGGTTCATTCTGGTTGTTGGTGCAGACTAGGGGAAGGCATGTGTTATGCAGTTGGTTTTATTGAGTTCTGTATGGGTGCAGTTAGTGAGGTCATTTGTTGTGCATGCTCCTTTGCTATCAGTTAGAATGGCAATGATATTTATTTGGGGGAGAAAGTAGGATGCCGTGTGTTGCCTGAAAGAGAGAGACAGAAAGACAGAGAGAGATAATTTGGGCTATATATTGTGGTATGGAAAGGAAAAGTGATGTTTTGCTGTAGAGTTGTGATTGTCTGAGAAGGTGGGAGAGGAGTCTAAATATTTAAGTCAACAACATAGACAGACAGACACACAGACAGACAGACCAGCAACCTGCATTTACTGTAGGGTGAAGGATATAAAAACAGAGGATCTAGGTATTAGCAGCATTGGAGCAGCCCCTGGGCTTTGAGAATATTGTTTTACATTTTATATAAGGCAATGCCTTACATTTAATATATTTGGTCATGATAAATAGGTTAGTTTCAAACAGAAGGGAAGTCATTTTAATTTGCCTAATCATGCTTTTTAAGGATGCAGTAACAAGCATGGTACACATGGCTAAAATTCTCTTAGCTTTTTTGTTCCTAACCTTGCTTGGATACTACTGATGCCCCCTTATATTTAATTTTAACAAAAGCTGTAGCAGTGCATTCTGCCATTACAGGAGACTTTCTTATGTAATAACAGATATATACTGCCATCATACTAGTAACAGGTGCAATGTGTAGAGTTGGGTTGAGGATTCAGGCAATATTAGCATCAGAAAGAATGCCTGTGCTATGCTTAGTAAGAGCAGATTTAGTACAGTAAGGTTACTATGGTGAATTCAACATAAGTTGATTTTTCACAGTAATCTGCAGTCAGTATCTGTGTTTATTTCATACAATACTGCGGTACACAGAATCAACCTCTGTCAGACAATTACTGAGCAGTGTCATAGTGTAGGCCAATGCAGTAAAGAATCAGGATGCTTAATCATGTACAAGAAGTGTAGCATAACTATCCATTTACTCCTGAAGTACCATGGCATATGCACACCTCACCTGCATATCTATTGAACAAATATTCTTCAAGTGGGATATTATATGATGTCTGTGAGAGTGGCAGTTGTTATTATATAAATATTCTAACATCCATCATGCATTTCTTGCTAGATGTCTATTTAAAGAGTACCATATTTATCTTTAGTAAAGAAACTGGGTCATTAAATTGATGTTCGATCTACTGAAAGTAACAGTTCTGAATGCAGAATCTCACAAGTCAGACTTGCAAGTGTATCAGAACACTGAAGCACTTGGAAATACTACATTTTTTACAAGTATACCGAATATACCGAATGTTACTGTGAGTGTGTGTGTGTGTGTGTGTGTGTGTGTGTGTGTGTGTGTGTGTGTGTGTGTGTATATATATATATATATATATATATATATATATATATATATATGTGTGTGTGTGTGTGTATCTATATCTATCTATATGTAAATATATATATATATATATATATATATATTATAAATATGTGTGTGTGTGTGTGTGTGTGTGTGTGGGTGTTGGGCACATGACTGAACAGTGTGCTGATACACAGTATATGAAATTCATAACATTGGAGTTGCAAATATCTACAGAGTCTTACCCTCGAGCAGACTAAACAAACAGCAAGTGTTTTTGCAGGGGAGGGTTGTACCCCCTGCACCTCCCACACTCCCTGTTTTTTATATATACTAGATCCAAGATTGCACAATCCCTTCAGAAAGGAAATATTCTCTACCTAGGGATTATCGATCTTGCACACCTGCTGACCACCTGTCTGGTATGCATCAACCAAATGGTGTTGATGTCCTGGGTGTCAGCATTCTATATAGTTTGGAATTAGAGGTAGTCCTCACCAACAAATGGGACATCTTGGGAGGAGAAAAAGGTCTGACAAAGTTACTTGGGACATCCTCAAACTTCTGTTTCAAACGAACCTCTTCTTTTGGTTGTGCGTTCGAGAGGAATAAAAGCCCATCCCCACAGAGCGAAGTATCGACAGAACCTGGAATGTCTGACTGTGGCAAGTGTGTTGCCTGTGTACACATACGAAAAAACAACAACGTCACCTTCCCGCACTGCAACAGAACTGTCAGTCTACATGACCACTATGACTGCAACACAAAAAATGTAGTCTACTGTGCTTTCTGCGAACACTGTGGGAATTTCTATATCGGCAAAATGAACAGGAAGCTGAGTAGCCGTATTAAAGAACACACTGCAGCAATACACAAACAGGACAGTTTGAATGCCTTGGCTAAACACAGTACTATTTACCCAAACTTCACGGGATTCAAATTCACAGTGCTGGAAAAAATAACAGAATTTGTAGGGAACATGGACACATTCCTGCAAGTCCGGGAATTAAAATGGCAGATAGAACTGAGAGCTGATGTCTATCCAGGTCTCAACGAGACACTGAACATTAAATGTGCACTTAAATGGTATAGAGATTGAAATGTGATAGGGTTTGAAGAACTGTGCAAGAGGGTTTGAAGAATTGTGCAAGTAGATTTAATGTGTTTATGGATTTACAACTGTGCAAGTGAATATAATGTGTTTCCTCTCTCTCTGACTTTTGACTCCCCCATACCCCCTACACACATGCTCCCACTCTCTCTCTGACTTTTGACTACCCCATACCCCCTACACACATGCTCCCAATCACCAGGCTAGCCCCCGCTGACCCCACCAACTATACCCCCCGGTCTCACATTTTCACGCAGCCATTCAAGGGGTGATATCATCCAAACCAGCCCATAGTTGGTACCATCTGCACTGACAGTCTTCTGGGGGACACTGTTATTCATAGGCTCATTGTCATGGGCGGCCCCCTAACAGCCCCCCCTCAAGTCCACACCACATTCCTCCCACTTCCCCATCAGGTGGCATACCCACACATTTCTCTGCACACACACCGATACCAAAGCATAGTAGGACTCTCTACCTGACTCCTCCACCTTCCTCCGTTCCCTTCTTTACTTACCTTTGGAGGCAAAGACTCATAAGTTACGTGTTTATATTAGAATCATCACAGCATGACTGTCATCCTTCCCGGTTCCCCCCCAATTTTTTTTTTTTTTTGCACACAATCCCTTTTTGCACACAATCCCCTTTTTTACACACGATCCTTTTTTGCGCACAATCCCTTTTTTGCACACGATCCCTTTTTGCACACAATCCCTTTTAGTATGCACACGGCACCACAAGGCTATTACTGTCTGACCAATTTACCTTATGTAACTGCAATTGTAATGTTAATGAAAATGCACACAGCACCCTGCTTGTTCACACTTTACTATTGGAAAGAACTGTTATTAATTTAAATGGCCTGCTAGAACTAATGTATATAAAGGAAGTGAAAATGGTTGCTCATACTTATGAAACATGTCTTTCTGAAGAAGTCTTGATAATAAATAAGATGAAAGCGCTAAAGTTCTACAAGAGTTGTTGGTGTTATTTACTATTTTATTGAATGCTTTTATTGTCATGAAGTTCATTTCTTAGTTTTATATATATATATATATATATATATATATATATATATATATATATATATATATATATATATATATATATATATATATATATATAGATAGATAGGTGTGTGTGTGTGTGTGTGTGTGTGTGTGTGTAGTTCTAAATATCGAAGCAGTTTAATATCGACAGCCTAAATCCATCCATCCTACCACAATCCTCTTTCCCATTTTTATATCTGAAGTCCATAATACTGACAGCTAAAAATTTCTAAATGCTAATCTATCGATAATTCCTGTCCACATCCAAAACCAATGTTTTTACAGAGTGTTTGTGTGTGTCAGTGAGGTGCCTCAATCTATGTGAAGTGTGCGAATAAACAAGCATTACCGCTTTTGGTTATGGCCATTTTCTGCCACCTTTTTATAGTCAGAGTAAGTGTAGCTTATCAGAATAAGCATATTTGACTGTGACAGTCTGTGGGTGCAAGGGGCAGACATTAATATCTACGATTTTTTATTAACAAAGTAAGACCACAGCACATTTTGACTTTCCAAGCTTAGCTTTATTGCTATAATTTCAAAGCATTCTTAATGTGGATGTTTTTAGATATATTTCACAAGAAATATGAATATTTACTTAATCTTACAATGGCAAATATGCACCACATAAACTTGTTAATGTATTGCCGAAGTCTGAAATTCTGCATTATATGTTGTTTCCACTTTGTGAGGGTATCATATGGTGTTCATCACACTGCAAGTGAAATTATCGTCAGGAATGAGTATGTACTAATTTGTCATTGCATCAGAACTTGGATTCATACGTATTTCTGAAGGGAAAGGGTCTCTTAGCTGACCTGCTATAGTACTACTTCGCTTTCTTATAATGGGCTGTCATGCAGGTAGGTATCAGGTATTTCTACTGGCTGAACAGACAGAATATTCTGGCAACTTTGTTCTCATTTCTGTCACTATACATAGTTGCAAAGGCAGTACTATGGGTTGAGGAGATTGTTTCTGCATTCTAAAAGTACTTGAGTTGCCAAAAGTTTTTTTTTCACTCATGTTTTCATTGAATATGTCTGTGTGTTCTTGAAGATTTGTTTGAGGGAATCTTGCTAAAGTTGTACTATGATGGAACTTCCACTTTTGGAAAGATGCTGTAATTTCCTTTCTTCTACATTGTGGGTGACTAATTGCAATGGATTTGTCAGGAATATTATGTTAAGGAAATGTCTTCAACAATGTTAAGACAGTATATTTTAGCTTGATGATGTTAGGGAACTTAGAATAGTATTATAGGCATCAGATGGAAGATGTTGACTGTTCTTGAATTGAAATAACTTGTAAGCAGCTTATCCCCATGATCTATATGGGATTTTTAGTGTCACTGCATCTTTAGATTTGCTTTTTTGTTACATGTTACAAACTGGGCTGTTTTATCATCAAATCTTTCTCTGCAGACATTCCTAGCCAAATCATAATGCCATATGCCCTTTCTTTACTCTTAAATTCCAAATTAAGTTTCATATATTCTACGCCTACCTAACTTGATATTATGGAACTGGTTTGGCACAACCACTCTGTTGGGTTTGTATATCATTCCTCTGATCCATGAATTTTGACACAGTAGGCATACTGGATAGGAATTAATAACTGAACTTTTTCGTTGCCACTTAGCCATTCTGTTTGAAGCATATTTTTCAATAACTGCAACTCTAAGTTATTTTCTAATTGATGCTGTTTTATCTTTCTGTACTTCAAGAAAGGTACACATTATTATATTCAGTGCTTCTTGTCTAGCTTAATGTAGAAGTAGCATTGGTAATATAGTGGTGAGCATAGTTGCCTTCAAAGCAGTGAACCTTGGGTGGTGTAAGCTATGGAACCTTGCTGGCTAGACTTACATAGGCCCTTGGGCCGATAGCCTAGTACCTACCTATAAACCTATGATTCCTGGCCAATGCGAGAAGTCTACACATTTAGGGTGGTGTAGCATTTAGCTTTGTTGCCTTCCAGCAAAAACTTCTCTGGTTAGATTTTTAGCTGGGGTGCCTTCTGTGGAGTGTCTGCATGCCCTCCCTGTGTTTGTGTGGATTTCCTCTGGGTGTTTTGATTTCCTCCCATATTCCAAAGATGTCTCTGGAGGGTTTCTACCTAGGCCTCTGTTGAAAATGGACTCTATGGCTCTGTCCCAGTTGGGCTTTCCTGGTAAGAAAATGTTAAACAATCAAAAGTATGGTACACTGTGCATTTTCAGGGTTCTCCTTGGTTTCACTCAAAATGAGGAATAAATCAAAATTTCTGGATCCTGTCTTCCAGTTTTCTGCTAAGTAGTGAGAAAAGTCCTGGTGTGTGTTTCTTAATTTTTACAGATATATTTCTCCACTCTGACACCATGTAACATATGCATGTTTAAACTTCTGTGATGTCTATAATCAGCCTGCCATCCAGAAGGAATATACACCACATGATATGCCAATTCACTGTAGCAAGATATTATGATTTATGCAACTATATAATGTTTACAATACAGCTGCCTTCAATGAGTAAAGAGTAATGGCAGTGTGTACCCCTTGTTGCTGCATCAGTGGCTTAGCTGGCTTGTTACTGGTTGAGGAATATGACAATATGACTGCAACAATGGGAAGTATTGCCAGCTATGCCAGGAGAAGTAGGGCAGTGGATGTGTAACACATGCCAGCACAGCTAGTTGGAGATTTGTAAAGATTTATATGTCATTTGTACAGCAAACTGATTTGTACAGATGTTTGTATTGAAAAATGTATTTGTAACACTGTTTGTATTAAACTGTACTAACGGTGCCTCCTGCTGGACAGAAAATAAATATACACATATGTCAAACTGTACCATTGTAACTGATTAAATATATATATATATATATATATATATATATATATATATATATATATATATATATATATATATATATATACTGTAACAGAGGATACTGGAAGAGAAGAGGTTAACTTCAGCCCCAGCTAACTATTAGAAAAATATCCTAAAATTAAATTACTTAGTTTAGACCACAAAGATTCTATCTTACAGCTCTGATTGTAGCCGGAGACAAAATGTATCTGAAAACAAGGATTAGGGATCCTGCTGTATCTCCTTAGCAGTGAACTAATTGCTACCCTGGAAGGATGGAAGTGTTGAAATGGTTTTATGGCTTGCAGATGCTATAACACATCTTATCAAAGCTCTATCTGTGTGTATGGTAACACATATGTGTGAGATTCTGGTTCAGTTTATAGTAAAGGGGGTAGTATGGGAACCAGAAGTCAGATGACCAGATGCCTGTGATATCATTCTGTAATCCAGCATTGAAATTATGTTTTTACACTAGATGAGACAGAAGTCTCAGGGCAGTCTGCTTCTGACACCGGACATAGAAGGATCACTCATCCAGTTCATCTTGCCTTGCTTTAGTAAGTTACCAGGGAATAGTAATTCTTTAGATCAGTCAGGAAAATATAGTGAGATTAGTTAAGTACTGTTTTTCTGTATCTGTTTGAATATATTTAACTGTGTTGTTTTAATATTTCCTGTGATTGAAACTATGGTGTTTATTGTAAATAGATAGTAAGTATGTTCATGTTATTTTAGTATTTATTATTAAATATATTTAAACTTTTTATCATGGTTGGTCTTTTAGAGAATATTTTAACCTTTGAGTGTTTGTTTGTTTGTGTCTTTTGGCTTTTCCCGGTTAGGGTTCGCCACAGCGGAACTCCGGTCTGCTAATGATTGGTAGTAGATTTTTACATACTGGCTTGCCGGGCCTAATGCACAACCTTCAATGAAGGAACGCCTATTCACACATGTCGCCACACAGAAGATGCTCTAACTGAGAATCGAATGGGCAACATCTAACTGTGAGGCAACAATGCTACCGCAGCACCATCACCGCACTGTGTACTTATATTTATTTGGTGACACTGTGGCTACTTCTGAAAGCCTTACTGCATTAGTCAAACACTTCCATTTGTATTAGCATTAATCTGAAACCACACAAAAGACCAGTGAAAACAGCTCTACTTTCCCAAATAAGAATTTAATAACAACCTTTTTGTCTCTCCTCCTCTACCGGGCAAAGCCTCTTTTTACAGAGTAAAAGTGTTTCTCACTCACACAGTCCTTTTTTATACAGCTGCTATATCATCAATTATTCATTTACATAATAAAATCAGTTCCTAATTGTTGTTTAACAATGCCAATTTGAATGAATTTCTGCCAATTGCACTTTATTCATTCCTAAAGGTATTAAAATTTTTTCTTTTCTTTTATTAAAATTTTCTTCCTTTCTTCTTAAAAATCTTTTCAATACATTTTCATCTCTATGTCTGTTGTATACTTGTTCCAAAATATTTGACTTGAAATATGTCTCTTTATACCCCATATTCTCAAATGGGCTGCTTCTGCCACATCCCTGCTACATTTTCTTATCTTCTTTTAACATTTATGTCTTTTTATTCCTCTTGTACACCCAATTTTCTTTTTAAGTTATATCAATATAGCCTTTTGCCACTAAAAAAATTTTATAAGAAATTTCCTTCCTTAATTGCTTTTAAATTTTCCTATAGTTTTAAACTTTTTCATTTTATCTTCAGCTTCTCTGATTTATGTTTAAGCATTGGCAGGCTTCTTCCCCTTCCTCAAGTTCCCTTCCTCTTTTCTAAACTTTGCTCTAGCTTCTGCTGAAAGCTCAAACTTGCTCAATAAGCCTATCTCCTGGTACCTCCTCAAACTTCTCTCCCCTTAAGAACAACCATTCTTTTAGAATTCACATCCCTACTTGTCTTGTTCAACTATTTTGTAGTATTAATTTTACCCAGTATAATTGGGTACCATTGTAAGACCCTTAGAGTAGCTGGCTTTGGAGTTTCCTGGTGGCAGTATCTACCTGACAGTCTGGGCACAGGGGCATAGTTAGTAAATCTGTGCCAGTCTTTCCCAGGTGTGTGTGCATGTGTGTATCTGTCTGTGCTTGTGTGTGTGTGTGTGTGTGTGTGTGTGTGTGTGTGTGTGTGTGTGTGTGTGTGTGTGTGTGTGTGTGTGTGTGTGTGTGTGTGTGTGAAAATCAAATCTCAAAGAATGTGTGTGTCAGATACTTGAAGCAGGGACACACAGCACTGATTTCACAGACTAGGTGGTGAAGGACTTGGCTTGGCCGGTGTCAGTGGTGAGGATGCAGGCTCCTTGATTACTGGCCCAGAGGAGGGACATAACAATGACATCTGTCTGAGTACTGGCTTTTATTATGGGGTACTAAAGGGTCGAGTGAGAGAAAGACTGATTATGATCCTAGCGTACTACTTGCCCTTTGGCAAAGGGTAAAGGGCAGGACAAAGTTGGGCATTATTTAGAAAATGAATGACTGGTAGTCAGTGGTTTGCTGCACTTGCTCTACTTTCTATATTTCTTTAGTAGAGGTTGTGGCACAGAAGGGTATCCATTTCCTATAGCTAGCACTAGAAATGGGCTACAGAAGATGTTTTTAGTTCTAGGTCAGTTTGAGTGGTGATTCACTGCCATCTAAAATCATTGAGGGGAGGCTGGATACTAAGTATGAAGTAAATCCCCGAAACACAAATAAGAAGATGCTGGGTAAAGAGCAAAAACTAAACCACAGAGAGCATGTGGACTCACAAAATTATGTAAAAGGATCAAATTCTAAGAATAGTTTAGTGATTTCCCCATGTATCCTTGATCTATGAAATCTCTGAAATAACATGATTTCTCCTACTACAGTGAAAAAAAGTGATTGCCTGAGACTCCTCTGTTTGGGGGATTTTCTCCCTTCTCCAATATTGAGTTGCTGTGAAGTTTTTATATATAAGCTCAAAGGGCGTAAGGGAATTGCCTTGCCTGTATGTGTGTGTGTGTGTGTGTAGGGGTGTGCAGGCTCCCCAAATCAATAAGACTGACCCTGAAAACCAAATGAAAAATCTCAATAGTGAGATGAGCAGTGATGAACAAGGTGTGTCAGATTCAGAGACATAAGTCAAGTTATCGCACTAGTTGGGAAAATTAGCATGGTTAGAATTCTAAAATGACAGTATGATGATATGCAAATGAGGGACATTATGGGAATGAGAAGAATAGCAAATGCATGTTAGGATGAATAACATGACAGCATGATACAGAAGTGTTTCAAAATAGCACAATAAGCTGTTTCATGCTATGAATTTGTACACCATTATGTCTTCATAAAAAGAGAGCTAGACCACATTAAGGACTGTGTGCTCTCCATATTGCAGATTAAATGAACCGTATCCTACCTACCACCACTTCCACAATTAGGACACAGATAGGTGGATGTAGACACTATATGGGATATTGTAGACCTGAGCTTTTCTCACATGGAATATCATGTGTATGTGTAGTTTTTACCATCCTTGCTACAGGAACCTTCCAGTGAGCATCACGGGATACAGCAGGTGTTTCACAGATCTCTGTATTAGAAGTACTACACCACTTCCTTGATGTTATGCAGCACCATGTGGAGAGACATATGTGGTTACCATGGACTGCAGAGGACAGAAATATCACTATTCATGCATTCTGTGAAATAGCCTGTTTTTCTTAGGCTGTAGGGACCACTGACTGCACTTAGATCACCATGGGGGCAACACCTCATCCACATGGCTACTGGTATTTCAACAAGAAGGGTTTCCACTCCATAGACTGCCAGGTGGTGTGCAATGTGCAGGGTATTATTTTTGGGTGTCTGTGCATCATCCTGTCAGTTCCCTCATTTCCCACATCTGGTATACATCTGACCTACATCAGTGATTTGTGTGTGTGGGGTATGATTTCTGACAGTGACATTTATTAGATGATGCCAGATATGCCCTGGATCCATGGCTCAGCAAATTGTTATGAAACCTGCAGAGCATGGCTGCTGAGATGTCATACAACTTTGCATTTTTGCAGACCCACAACATTGTCAAGCTTGTGTTCAGAGTATTGAAAGTGCAGTTCTGTTGCCTAGGTTCCTCTAGTGGTATACTGCAGTATAGTCTGAAAACCTGCAGCAAAATATTTATAGTCTGTGCCAAGACAGACAATATGGTGCTATATAAACATTTAGTGCATGGGTTCACCATTGGAGGGTCACACAGGCCAGAGACAGCAGTAAAGGTGATGTTGGGTAAAAAAGTTATTGATGGAATTGGCTGTAGAGGAGCCAGTTTAGGCTGAGGTGGCAAAACAGCCTGCAGCACTGGCAGCAGGCATCATATAGTCCACAGCTATGGACCAGAATACAGACAAAAGAGATTAACTCTGATGAATACAATACTACAAGCACACTATGCAGTGCAGTGTATTGACTGGCCACATTGGATGGCAGGCATTGCCTAACCCATATAACACAGAGGGGTGGTCAGTGCAAAGTTGTTATCATTTGCTTGGGTTGTACAGTGACAAGGATTGACAATGGCTAGATAGGTAGAAGAGGGAAGGACTAAGGAGTGTGGAAATGTTACTGTGTTATATAGCTAGGTGATTGGGGTGCTGAATAAACTGTGTAGTAAGGGAGGTGGGACTCATTGAGGGGGCAGGTGGACAGGGGAAGATGAGAATAAGATCTGGGTGCTTCCTTTGAGATTGCGGACATATGTGAAAAAGGCCTTAGAATTAGGTGGGAGGTTGGCATAATGGTTAAGGTGTTTACCTTGCAAACACAAGGTGCAAGGTTTGATTCTCACATGGGGTAGTTGGCTAGGCTTAATATGACCCACAAGGGCAGTTAGCCTAGTAATAATCTATGAACCTATGAAGCTATAAGTGGCCCATGCCAGCTCCCCTATCTTTGAGCAGGCTTCCTGCACCACTTACCTCAGCTGGAGGATTTAAGGATTGATTGCAGGTGGCATTTACAGGGTAGGGGAACATGCTTATGTGGTGATCTAGGGTGGAGGAAGGTCTGTTCTGAGATTCCATAAATCAGTAGCATAAACAACGCTTGCCCACCACTGTGAGAAGGATTTAGGGCAAGAAGAAAAGATGGTAGACCTGATTAATTTCATGACAGATGGACCTACAAGACCTCATCCTGTTTAGGAAATGAATAGTCTGAATGGCTTTTGCCTGTATCTGAGAAGGAATGAGCTGGGAGTCTCACTGAGAAGGAACAAATGGGCAAACATGGTGAATGTAGAGGAGCAAGTGATTTGGTCATTTAGGTAATTAACATTTACACAAACATTATTTTTCAGTAATTTCATCACAACTATATAGATGCATAAAATCAGGAATACCTGACAGGACAAAAGTGTCCTCCACAAGGAAGGGTAAACCTGCCTGGTGGAAATTGGCAATAAATAAACTATATAACAAAAGGAAAAAATTGCTGTCCAGGACCAAGAAGGAGCAGGTGCTCACTTGGAAGCAATCTCTCCTTAGTCTGAACAAGCAAATAAGAGCACTGTGAAATCCTCTAAAGCAAACTTCGATTCAAATTGGCCACATCTAACAGAGACAAGCATAAGGCCTTTTTCACATATGTCCGCAATCTCAAAGGAAGCACCCAAATCTGTTCAAAACTGGTGGTCAAGGACACCACATACACAAATGCTCTAGATATAGTCAACCTACTGGCTGACAGATTCAGCAAAAACTTCACCCCTCTGTCACCTCATCAGTAAATCAGGACATTCCCGGTACCTTCCCCCCTCCCCTTATCCCTAGGGAACAGGTCATCACTGCCCTCTCAAAGGCAAAAAAAATAGCCTCCATGGGATCCAATAACATCCCAGGCTGCATCCTACATGAACTCAGACAGGAACTTACAGCACCATTAGGCCCCCTATTCAACCACAGCCTGAGTACCTGCTTTGTCCCAGCCGAGTGGGGACAGCCACTGTCATCCCTTTACACAAAGGTGGAGCATCCACTGATATGGGAAATTATAGACCCATCATCCTAACAAGCCTGATCTGCAAGGCCATGGAATGGATTATCATGGACCTCATTAACAGGGACATTGGAGATCTCCAAACACTCAACCCCACACAGATTAGCTTTGTCAAGGGGAGGTATTGTCTGTTAAATCTGGTCGACTTCTTTGAGACAGTCACCAAAGCCATGGACTAGGTGAAGACTGTGCACACCACCTACCTTGTCCTAGCCAAAGCCTTTGACACTATTCCAAACTCAGGCATAATAGATAAACTCTCTCAACTAAGCATCAATCCATATGTTATCAGATGAGTAGCAAAACGGCTCACTGATAGAATGCATCTAAACAGAATAGGGGAAGCCACTTCATGCAGTAGACCCATAATGAGCATCATACCCCAGGGATCGGTTTTGGAGCCTCTGTTATTCAGGATATACTTCTCTGAGGTGCAGGCCAAAACCAGTGGGCTATGGATGACCAAGTTTGCAGATGACTTCAAGCTGGGCATGGTCATCAATTCCCCAAGTGATGTGAATGTCCTTCAAGAGGGTCTCACCCAAACAAATGACTGGTGCCAGAAACATGGCCTTAAGCTGAATACCAAAAAATGCATCATTATCGCCTTTGGGGAGAGTGACATCCCCACATATTATCACATTAATAATAATAATGTCCTAAGCACATAATCAGTAGTGAGGGATTTGGGCACCCAGGTTGATAGCAACCTGACTTTTGACCACCATGTTTGTTCCATTGTACAAAAAGCTTTCTATATAGCCAACCTCATAAGTAAGGGTCTCTCATCCAGGGACAAGGAGGTCATAACATCCCTGTATTCTTCCTTTATAAAGCCAATTATCGAGTACAATGCTCCCATCGGCATGTACCTTGCAATGCACATGCATCAGCTGGAGAGACCACAGAGGTTCCTCACCAGAAGAATCCAGGGCCTCAAACATCTACCATACACAGATAGGCTAAAAGCCCTGTCCCTCTACTCAGTTTCACACAGACTCCTCAGAGGTGACCTCTGTTACAAAGCAATCTCAGACCCTGCCTTGACTGGACTGAAGCATATCCGCAAGTCAAACTCCACTCAACTAACCTGCATGTGTGAGCTCAATCTGGTCTGTGACATCAATAGGACTTGTTGGTGGGACAGATTTGTGTCTCAAAGACTCCACCATCTGTGGAATAGACTCCCTCTCCATGTCAAGCAGAGTACCTCATTATCCCTTTTCAAGCGCAACCTGGATAACTGGATGGGAAACAGAAAATACACCCCTGGGATTCCACCTGTGTCCCTGCTGGACAGGGGATTTGGGTCTAAACATGGGCTAAACTCTTGGCTAGGCTTAGAAGTGCCTCAGGGCCAATTGCCTAGTAACTTCCTATGATCCTATGATCCTATGAACTAAGCAATTAATTTTGCTTATATTTATTTATTGTATTTACACTTTCCAATCATGACCAGAACTGAATTGGCAAGGACAATACAGAAAAATATTAATTGTAACATACAGTGTACATATAAGCAAAACAAGTATACACAAAGGGAGTGCAGTAGTAATATTGCAAGAAATATGTCTTGTGTGTATGTGTGTGTGTGTAATCCCTATGTCACTTGATGGCTTGCTAACTGGCTTACTGACAGAACTCACATTGTAAACATAGCCGACTCCAAATCCAGCTCCAGACAAGTGACAAGTGAAGTACCTCAGGGTTCAGTCCTGGGACCACTCTTGTTTGGCATCTACTTCTCTGAAGTACAGGCCAACACTAAGGGACTCTGGCTAACAAAGTTCACAGATGACTGCAAACTGGGAGCCATTATTGAATCCCCAAATGATGTGGATATTCTACAAAAGGGCCTTACAGAAACAGATGCTTGGTGCCAGTGCCATGGGCTCAAGCGCAATGCCAAGAAATGTATAGTTATCCCCTTTGGGAAAAAATGTGCCCATGAATTACCACATAGGTGGCAGTACACTAAACACTGAAAGTGTGATAAGAGACTTAGGGACACAGGTGGACAGTGGTCTCACCTTTGATAACCACATCGCCACAACAGTCAGGAAATCTTTCTATGTGGCACACCTCATCACTAAGGGCTTTTCATTCAGAAAAAAGGAGGTCATTGTCCCACTGTACTCATCCCTCATTAGACCCATTATAGAATACAACACCCTGTTTGGTATGTACCTTTCAAGACATCTGCAACAACTGGAAAGGCTGCAGAAATACCTCACTAAAAGAATCACAGACCTAAAGCAGATGCCCTATGCTGACCATCTAAAAAAACTCCACCTATATTCTGTCACATATCGTCTACTCAGAGGCGATCTCTGCTTAACATACAAGGCCATATCAAACCCAGAGCTGTTGGACATGCTACACTTAAAGAAATCCCAATCCCTCAGAGACACATGCTCCAGGGATCTAAACCTTGTCATCACAATGAACAAAACATGCTGGAGGGTTAGGTTCCTGACCCAGAGACTCCCCAGACTCTGAAATAGACTGCCCATACATGTCAAGCAGAGCGCCTCTTTGGCCCTCTTCAAAAAGAAACCTTGATGATTGGATGGCAGATAGGAAATTCACCCTGGGGATCATGTTAGTCACCCTGCTAGACAGAGGTCCAGGGAAGTAAAAACTGTGGGAAGAAATAGCCAAGGAATTGTTATGCCTAGGCTTGTATAGGCCCTAGGGCCGATAGTCTAGTAACAACCTATGAACCTATATATATATATATATATATATATATATATATATATATATATATATATATATATATATATATATATATATATATATATATACATATATATATATATATGTATAGGGTCGATATCAGTCTGTCAAAATGGCTGATGATCGAACACCAGATGTTCGAACTGTGAAGTTCGAACACTGATTATCGCGAAGCCGCGGAATACCGAATTCTTTCAACACAGAATTCTTTCCAAGGGAAAGAATTTGGTGGGCCTTTTCTGTGGCTTCGCGATTATCAGGACTGTGGTGGGAAGTTACTGGTCGGGTTCAGGTAACTGTACGATTGTGTGGACATTAGGGTTAGGGCACAGGTTAGGTGAGTTAGGGTTAGGGCACAGGTTAGGTGAGTTAGGGTTAGGGCATGGGTGAGGTGGGTGTGCGATTGTGACAGACTTTATGGTTAGGGTGGGATAGGTGAGTTAGGGTTAGGGTGTGGGTCAGGTGAGTGTGCGATAGTGACGGACTTTAGGGTTAGGGTTTGGTTTAAGGTAAGTGGATGGATAGTAGTGTATGTACAGTTCAGTGTAGGGTTAGATGTAGGATTTTAAGTGTTTGTGTGTGGATTGCTGTTTTTTTGGTGTGCTTGTGTTGTGTGTGTGTTTCTTGGAACAGCGATTTTTTTTTCCCTGGGAAAAAAAATCGCTGATCTAAAACTTCGATGCTTTTGTACTTCGTGGTTAGAAGTTCGAACATATGGTGTTCGAACTTCAGCCATTTCGGTGAACTGATCTAGACCCTATACAGATATATATATATATATATATATATATATATATATATATATATATATATGTGTGTGTGTGTGTGTGTGTGTGTGTGTGTGTGCGTGTGTGTGTGGGTCGACTTTGATTCACTGACAACTCATTTTACTGAATTTCAATTCACCCTCAAAAAATCGCTGAAAACTCAAATCACTGAAAACTCATTTCATTCAATCTCATTTCACTGAATGTAAGTACTGTTGGGCAAATAAAATGTATATGCCCTTTTCCCCACTGTAGTGCAATCCTGGAGTTAGTATATATATTTAGGGGGGTGGAAAAGATATGAAACCCCCATATAAACACAAGTGCCCCATACAGTATAGTCACACAAGAATAGAAGTTAATGAAAGCACATAAAGGAATTCATGGAAGATAAATGTAAAATTATAATCTGTATATAAATATTATTTTATAATAAAAACATATGAGTATAATATGCTTAAACGTGCCTTCAGCACTCTGTATCCATCAGGCCTTGTTCTGTCCAGCAACAAAATAGTCAGCCCTGCCAAGTCACAAACCCGGGACAAAGCCTGTCAAAGTGGGGGGGACAATGGCTTGAAAATAGGGACATATCCAAAATATGTCAGTAGATAAGCTGAGAAAGTTGATGCAGTAACACCATATGTCCTAACATTTATCGACTGAAATATCACAATTCCAAGAATCAGTTGCTTCTCATTAGTTAGTGATCTTAATCCCCACATCATCCCACTGATGTGTCAGGAATGCACAGCAGTTATGGGAACCAGACCAAAGATATCGACCAGACACCTAGACATCCTACAAATATGTGGACATAACACAACAGTAGGGAAACTGCACTGAGCTACCGAGCAATGTCCAAACTACAATCAGACTGATATAGCACTACCCAAGTCTAGCTCTGGGGCTGTATACATGCATTAGCAAATATAACAGGCACTACAGGGATGTAACACAACTGGAAAACAGACATTGGTGTGAAAGTGCATACCCCCAAACAATTGCACCACAGTCACAGTGACATAGCAGTAAGCAAACTGAACACTACATTATAATGACTGTGTGAGCAATAAAATCCTATTTGCCACTCACACATTACCCCTATATATACTGCCCCAAGTCACAGTGTAGTGGAAATCATGAGGTGTTACAGGACATGTGACAGTCTGCGTGTAAAAACATATGCAGGCGATAGGGAACCAGATACTGGAGTAGCATGCACAGTCAGACAGAAAGGGCCCATGACACTCACATGTCCCCCTCCCTACACAGTCCAAATAACATGTTCACACTACACTGCTATACAATCCTGACAGTCTTTTAACAATACGCAGACCTCTCAAATGTACAGTTTCCCACAGAATATATAGGCACAGGACACATATCTATGGCCAATTCCTTGTTACATGTTTGGGGGGTCTATGACATCACTGGGATGGTAGCATTAAATAATGATACTACATACTTCTTTACCTCTTAGTGCATGACATCTGGACAAAGCCTGATATAATTGGGGGACAGAGGTCCAAACACAGGGGTATATTGGACAAATTGCTCTGATAAATGTAGACAGTTGCAGGTGTTACAGGCTTTGTTGTAACATATCGTTTTTGAGGGATATGATGTCAGTAACACCAATGGATGTTAGCATTTACTGACTGCATTCCCCATAGTATCCCACCGATTGGCCAAGGACAACAACTTTCTGGGAAACAGACCAAACATATGAGCCACGCATCTGGACAACATATGAGCCACGCATCTGGACAGGGTCTAGGCCTCTGGACAGTGTAGAGGTATGACCGCAGTGATGTAACAGAATGGAAATCCCCTGATAGCTGCCAAACATCTCACCCAGCACCTAATGAAGCACAGTAAGACCAAGATGACACTCCCCCATATCACCTCTGAGAAATTACCCATGTATATTCAAATATAGCATGCACTACAGGGATGGAACTGTAGTGAAAAGCAGAGAGTGATGCAAAAATGTCCACCCAAAAACATTTTCAACACAGTCACAGCAACATACCAGTACCCAAAATGAACTCTAGAGTAGAACGACTGTCTGAACAAACATATCCTGATTGCTAGTCACATACTACATCAACATATACCGGCCCAATTCACAGTGTACTGGGAATCCTGAGGTGTTACAGGACATTTCACAGTCAGCCCCTACAAGCATACAGACATGATAGACTGCCAGCAGCTGTAGCAGCATGCAGAGTCAGATAAGTAAAGGATATATGGCACTCACATCTTCTACTCTCCCTACCCAGCCCAACAAACATCCACACACAACACTGCTACACAGTCTTGGCAGTCTCTTCACAATGGCCAGACAGACATAACTGTCCACAGATTTACCAGGGTGTGGGACCATAATCCTGGCCACCACTGCATACCATGGCCAGGAGTTTGCCAGGTCATTGGCATGATAACTGGAGTGCAGTTGGTTATTAATGATATACCATACCTCTGCACCTTATAGTGCAGGACATCTGGGCAATGCATGATGTACTTGTGGGACAGGGGGCTGGAAAGAGGGGCGTATCACACATAATGGTGTTACAAACTGAAACAGTAGCTGGTGTTGCACATGTTGTTGGAACATAACATCCCTGAAAGATATGATATCTGGAACACCAATGGATGTCAACAATTACTGACTACAATCCTCACATTATCCTACCAACCTCACAAAAACAGACATTGTTCAAGGAACAGAACAAGCATAATAGGCAAACATCTGGCCAGTCTATGGACAAAATGCCAGTTGAGAGGTATGTCAGAGGCATTTCACTGTCAGATGTCAAGTCACCCAGTAAATGCATGTCCAGACTAACCCTGTCAATCTAGCAACCCTCCATGTGTATAACAGCACTAATGACATACAATCTGTACCCAATTCTGGAGCTTTGTCCCCCATGTAGTTGGCCTGTCTCCACGTGTCCTGTCCTGTGAGGTACTTCCACCTACTGTCTGTGAAGCTGTATAGCCCCAACATCTCCATAATGTCCCCCACACAGGCAAAGAAAATAGGCAAGGCCCACATGAAGGGCGTCCTATATGTCGGAACTAGCAGCAGTGTCCAGGCCCACACCAAAACACTATGTGGGCACCTACATAGCTTTATAGTCTCAGGAATACCTGACAGGACAACATCAACCCCCTCAAGGTAGGCTGAATGCCTGTGGTGGACAGCAGCAATACACAACTACCATCATAGGTAGAAATAATCACATAACAGGCCAAGAAGGAACTGGTGCCTCATTGGAAGCAATGTCACCTTGTTCTGCACATGCAAATGAGGTCACAGGTGATGTACCCTAAGGCTGTCTTTGAGTGCAAACTGGGGACATCCACCAAGGCCAATCACTAAGCCTTCCAGACATGTGTCTGCAATTTCAGAGGCAACACACATATCTGCTCTGTAGTGGTGGTCAATAACACCACATACACATATGCCATGGATATAGGCAACCGGCTGCAGACAGGTGAAGTGTAAACATCACCCCCTGTCACCCCATAGGTACACATGTGCATGCACAGCACCTACCCCCTCCCCTCATGATCAGGAAGCAGGTCTGTAATGCCCTCTCAAAGGCAAGACATAGAGGTATCCATAGGCCTGATACCATTCCTGGCTGAATCTAACATGAACATAGGCATGGGCTCTCAGACTCATTTTGCAGTGTAGACAACCACAGCCTGAGCACCAGTGACATTCCATCTGCACAGAGGACAGGAATCAGATCTGTAATGCCCTCTCAAAGGCAAGACATGGAGGTATCCATAGGCCTGATACCATTCCTGGCTGAATCTAACATGAACACAGGCATGGGCTCTCAGACTCATTTTGCAGTGTAGTCAACCACAGCCTGAGCACCAGTGACATTCCATCTGCACAGAGGACAGCCAGAAAGTTGATAGACAACAGGTTATGCATTAGCATTAATGTTCAGAAGGATACAAGTCTGAAACTGAAATGTATGCCATAACGTCATAACAGCAGTACTCAATGACATGGCCGAAAACCGCAATACTCTCCATTTAATATAGTAATATTAATATCCACAAAGTGAACGAACCAAACCAATAACATCACAAATTCCAAGGCAGCAATCCAAGCAGATCCACGTAATATAAATGAATAAATAACTTTTAATAATTGATCCAAATGCAGTAAAAGGCTCTACACAAGCCACCCACAATCAATGTTAAGCATGCTTTCACTTCGTAAAATACAAAGCTTCATCAGAACTGGAAAATCATTGTATCAGGTGCATTAAATAATCTGGTTTTAGATTGAATAATCATTTCTTAAAGAGACCGTTCGTCCCCTTAATACATCAATATTCAAACTTCATAACCACTTTAAAAATGCAAACAACTTTAAAAGTTAATTAAATTCATGTTACAGTGCTTTTTGAATTTTAATGCCCCTATATGAGTCTGTAATAATAAATTCATAAAATAATAATAATACATAATATATTAAAATAGTAAGTAATACTTAATGTTGATGTAATAAATAACCCCCCATTTAAAAAATGTATATGAGATAAACTAATGGGAAATATTGCATACTGTGTTAATCATAACTTGACAGTACAATCATAACTTAGCCTGTCTTAATTTCAACACACTATTAATACTAATACTATCATTGAGAAAATAACTCTCTGAATTCAACCATAGACTCCCAATTCCCACCACGAGGGTCAGTGACTACCTAGGATTGAATTCAGAGAGTTATTTTGGCAGTTAAAAACTGACGCTGGTAGACTCTCTGGTCATAATGATTGTATTAGTATTAATAGTGTGTTGAAATTAAGACAGGCTAAGTTATGATTGTACTGTCAAGTTAATATTAACATCCAATAGGTGATAAATAAAAATATACAGCTCAAATCCCCAAACTAAGATAGTGTAGTGGTCAGAGTCCTAGCTTTGCATGCAGGTATACACGGTAAGAGTAATACAACAGGCAATCCAAATTTACATGGGAAAACAGTGTTAAAAGTGCTATGTTCACTTTAAAATATGCGATAAGTTATTTTTGTCACCCAGGATAGTGTAGCTGGTGTAAAATGAGTGAGTGCATATAACATGTGAAAACACCCATGTATACATGTGTCCCATACAGTATAGTTACACTCCTTGCTACTATAATGAAAGCAAATACAGCCATGTCATGTAAGAGAAATCATATACACTTACTAAATGAAATCATTAGTGTGGTGCATTATGACAATGATCTGTAGGCAATGGTTAGCAATGCTCAGCTATGCTTAGCAGGTTTAACAACACATTTCTGTTGTCCTCACCCCTCTCTCTGGGGTTTGTGTCCAAATTCACCTCCAAAGTCTGTACAAATGCACAGCTGTTGCTGTATAAGAAATGGACAGCTATGGACCTTCTGTACACATGTCCTGCACATCCATAGCTATCTTCCATATTGTTCTTCCCTCTGCATGCCCCTTCTCCACCATTTTACTATAACCCCTTTCTCTTTCCTTTTAAAGAATTAGTGTGGGTGTAAGCATGAGTAAGAGCAATCCAATTACCAGCCCTGCCAGGTCTTCAACCCAGGGCCCTGTACATCATAGTCAAAGCAATCTACCAGTACACCATTTGAGCTGTAGGATTTATTGATGCTTTTCCAACATAAGCTCATTCAACAGTAGTGAGAAGATTCCGTAGAATCAGTCAGGACTTGTATTTATGGAGATGCATATATATGGACAAATATATACATAATATAAATAGTGATATACATATAAAATATGCACATATACAAATATATATATATATATATATATATATATATATATACATACATACAGAAAAATATATAAAAAGAAACTATACATATATAGATAAGGAAATATATATATATATATATATATATATATATATATATATATATACATACACACACACACACACACACACACACACACACACACACACACACACACACACACACAATAACACACACATACACTCACACACTCACACACACACACACACACACATATATATATATATATATATATATATATATATATATATTTATATATATATATATATATATAGGCTCATAACATGTAGTGGAGTCATACCTCAGAACCATACCTACCAACACCTTACTGCAAGAAATCTGGCCTAAGGCTCTCCAAACTGGGGGACAATGGGACAAAACTATGGACATATTTCATAAATCGCTCCTATAAATCTAGAATGTTGCCAGAGTGACAGGGTTTGTTTCAGCATACATGTTCTGAAGGATGTGGGTTCTGAAACTGAAATGTAAGTCATCATTTACTGTCAGAAATCCTCAGATCCTCAAAGCGATTTACCAGGGATATGAAAATAATGCAGCTGTGGAACAGACCAGAAATATGAGCAATAAACCTGGACATACTGCAACAATCCAGACAGTCCTGAGGTAGGCTCAGAACCCCTTAGTGCAATGAACCTGGGCCAGGCCTGACTAAGTGGGTAGAGAAAGCCATCAAATAGGGACATATCTGAAATACTGGAGTAGATAAGCTGACACAGTTGCTGCAGTAACACCTTCATGCCTGCCCTAACATATATTGACTGAAATAGCACAAGTCCAACACTAAATTACTTCCCACTAGTTAGTGACTGAAATCCTCACATCAACCCACTGATGTGCCAGAAATACACAACACTTATGGGGGTCAGGCAACACTACGTCCTACAAATATCTGGACATAACATCACATTAGGGAAACTACACTCAGCTGCTAAGCATGTCATCAAGCATTGTCCAAACTACAGTCAGACTGACACGACAGTAACCCAAATCTGCTAGGAGGAATTCCACATGTATTGGCAAATATATCATGCACTACAGGGATGCCACAGCACTGAAAAACAGACACCAGTGTGAAAGTGCATACCCACAACCAATTCAACCACAGTCACAGTGATATACCAGTAAGGCAAAGGAACAATACAGTATAAGGACTGTCTGAACAAAAACATCTCAACATGTTTGTCACACACAGTACCCCCACATTTACTTGCCCAATTCACAGTGTACTATGATGCTTGACTGTGGTATGGGACATGTCTTAGTCTGCCCTTGCATACATATCCAGCTGATAGACCACCAGAAACAGGAGCAGCATGTGCAAGCAGATAGAAAAGCAGCCATAACACATACATCCATGCCCCTCCCTACACAGGCCAAATAACATTGACATAATACACTGCTACACAACCTGAAAGTCTGTCAGCAATTGCCAGAAATACACAGACCTCTCAACTGTACAGAGTCCCACAGAATATCTAGGCTTTCCCCTCATATATAAGGCCTCTTCCACATAACATGTCTGGCAGTCTGATACATCAATGGGATAATGTCAAGAATGTAGGCACTAAATAATCATGTACCATACCTATCAACCTCTTACTGCATGACATCCCGACAAAAACTGACATCATTTTGGGACAGAGGCACAAAAACAGGGGCATATTTGAAATATTGCTATTATAAAACTGAGAATGTTGCTATTGTAACAGGGTTAGTTGTAACATATATTTTCTGTGGGATATGAGGTCAGAAACACAAATGGGTGATAGCAGTTACTGACTGCAATCCCCAGAATATGCTACTGAATTTCCAAAGACAAAAAAATGTCTGAGGAACACACCAAACATAGGAGTCCAAATTCTGACCATTCTGTGGATAGCCCTACAGGTGAGTGTTATGTCAAACATATAACACTGTCAGAGTTAAAATCACCAAGGAACTCATGTCCACACAAACCCTGTTAGACTAGCATTAATACAAATGTATAACAGCAATACTTACATTCTGTCCCTATGTCTGGAACATTCTCCCCATTCGGTTGGTCTCCACAGTTTTGATTGTAAGAGGTATTTCCAAATACCCTCTGTGATGCTGTTGTTCACACACCTCCATGAAGTCCTCCTCACTTGCAAGGGAAAGGGACAACGCTCACATGATGTACTCAATGATAGCAGTGTGTTGCCATGCCATTGGCTATATTAATAACAGCACAGCTGTCCTGAATGCAGTTATCAAGTGGGGGACACCAATTGGTGCACAGGCCATCAGCTGCTCATGATCTTTACCTACAAAAGACAAGCTGCTGCCTATACAAAACAGATATACACCCTACATCCTTAGAGAGTGAGAGAAACAGTGAAAATAAACATAAAAACCAAGCAGCTCATAACCACCTACACTTGAATAAAACAAACAGGTCTGTCAAACAAGTAAGCATGTCATGGACTGCAGTAGGGGGTATGTAAGAATGGGAAATAGGAACTGTAACATATGTCTCAACAAGAGTTGCTGTACTGATATATTGCTGATAAGAACCTATGGCCATAGCATCTGGGTCAGTCTGCAGTGACATTTATTATTTATTTATTTTACATTTGTTGACTGGGATGGTCCGACTGGATATATGTCCATTTTCAGTGGAGGCCCGGGGAGAAAAGCTCCAAGATAATAATACAAATTGAACATTTAATAAATGCTAGTTTCAAGCAGATTACAGTCATAAGCAATACCAGCATTTAGCACATATAGTACTAACTTATTATAAAACACTTTACAAAACATGACATTATTTTTAAAGTTATATATACATAACATTACATTCAGGTTGAGGACACATTGAGCAGCAGTTATACAATTGACCCTTCCTGAAATGGTGTGGTAAAAAAAAGACATGGATTATAGGTCAGGCCCCTGAGTCTCCCCAGGAAAGGATGGCTCACATATGACTACTGCAGTGTGCGTTGAACAATACTGACTGTGGCAATACTAGGCCAGCTACTGGGATGTTGTACATATCCATATCTTACTTGGAATACAACTATGATATACTTGGTTGTCTTAGAAATGTGAGAGAGCTATACATGGTATTTGCATAGTAAAGTACTGTTGCACGTGTCTGTCTTGAACTGCATGTGATATACTGAGATCATACCATTAAACTGTCCAGTATTATGCACACTGACCATATCTGCCTCATATTTTTAGTCATTTACTCATACAGTTGTGTTATGTCTGGCAAATCATTGGCAAATCTGTGAAGACTGACATTACAACATCTCCTTCTTTTTCTTCTGGCTCTTCCCTTTAGGGGTTGCCACAGTAGATCATCTGTTGCCATTTCTGCCTATCCTCTGCATCCTGCTCTGTCACACCAGCAACCAGCATGTCCTCTCTCACCACATCATGGAACCTTATCTGATGCCTTCCTCTTTCTCTCTTTCCTGTCAGCTTCATCCTTACCATCCTTTTCCCAATATACTTAGCATCCCTCTGCAGCACATGTCTGAACTGATGTAATCTTGCCTCTCTGGCTTTGTCTCAAAACTGTCCAACATGGGCTGACCCTGACATATACACATTGCTAATTCTGTCCAGTCTCATCACAACCAGTGTAAATCCCAACATCTGTAACTTTGCCACGTCCAACTGTGACTCCTGTCTTTTTGTCAATGACACTGTCCCCAACCCCTATAATATAGTTGGTCTCATTACCCTGTTGTAGACTTTCCCTTTCACTGTTACTGGTACTCATCTGTCACAGATCAGTACTGACACTCTTCTCCACCCTCTCCATCTTGCCTGTACTCTCTTCTTCACCTGTCCTCCACAGTCATCATTATTCTGAAATGTTGATCCCAATCATTTATATTCATCCCCATTGCCAACTCTACTCCCTGCATCCTCAACATTCCACTGCCCTCCCTCTCATTCACAAACAGATAGTCTGTCTTAGTCCTGCTTACCTTCATTCCTCTCCTCTCAAGAGCATATCTCCACCTCTACAGGGTCTCCTAAATCTGTACTCTACTCTCAGTACAGATCACAATGTCATCTGAAAACATCATACTCAATGGGGACTCCTGTATAATCTTGTCTGTCAACCTATCCATCACCAATGCAAATAAGAAATGGCTCACAACTGATCCCTGATGTCATCCCACCTCCACCTTAAATGCATCTGTCACTCCCACCTCAGACCTCACCGCTGTCACACCACCCTTGTACATATCCTGTACCACTCTTACATATATCACTGCCACTCATGACTTCCTCATACAATACCACAACTCCCCTCTAAGCACCCTGTCATATGCTTTCTCTATGTCCAGAAAGACACAAGTCAACTCCTGACCTTCTCTGTACTACTCCATCAACATTCTCACAGCAAACATCGCATCTGTAGTGTCCTTACCTGGCATGACAACATACTGCTGACCACTACTCATCACCGCCCTGCTTAACCTAGCTAACACTACTCTTTTCCATGACTTCATGCTGTGTCTAATTACATTTATCCATCTGTAGTAACTACAGCTCTGCACATCAACCTTATTCTTAAAATGGTACACAAACACTTTCACTTCACTTCACATGCAACCTCTCACTTTCCAAGATATCATTAAAAAAGCTGGTGAAAAACACCACTAACATTTCCCCTAAACACCTCCATGTTACCACAGGTATGCCATGCAGACCAACAGGCTTTCCAGTATTTATCCTTTTCATAGCTATCCATACTTGCTCCTTGGTAAGCCATTGCACTTCCTGATTCACCATACCCACATCATCCAACCCTCTCTCTCTCATTCTCTTCATATATCAGCCCCTCAAAGTACTCTGTCCATCTGTTCAACACACTCTCCTCACTTGTGAGTACATTTCCCTCATTATCCTTTATCACCCTTATATGCTGCACATCTTTCATAGCTTAGTCCTACTGTCTAGCCAACCAGTACAAGTCCTGTCATCCTTAGCCTTTGCCACCTCTCTCTTTGCCATGCACCTAATCTCCTCATACTCCTCTCTACTTTACTAATCTCTCTGACAATCCCATTCCTTCATCCCCAGCCTCTTTCTATGTATACTGTCCTGTACTTCCTCAATCCACAACCAGGTTCCTTGTACTCCTTCCTCCAGCCACATATCACACCAAGCACTTTTCTAGCTGTCTCCCTTACTAGCTCTGCTGTATGCACCAGATATGTGGTAAATCATCACTGCCACACAGTGCCTGTCTTAACTCTTCCCTGAACTCTACCTCACAATCACCCTTTTCCAGCTCCCACCATCTGATTCTTGGTGCTGCCCTCACACTCCTCCTCGTCTTGATCATCAACATCATCTTACAGACCAACAGTCTCTGCTGCCTAACAACACTTTCTCCATCACCACTTTACAGTCTCCAATCTCCTTCAAACTGGCCATCCTACATTGGCTATATTCCACCTGTGTGCATCTCCCTCCACTCTTGTACATCACCCTATGCTCCTCTTTCTTGTTATAGTATGTAATCACCACAGCCACATCCATCCTTTTTGCAAAATCCACGACCATCTCACCATTTGCATTTCTTTGCTTAACACTGTACATACCTATCCTTTCTTCATCCCATCTGCTCCCTTCACCAACATGGTCATTGAAATCTGCTGCAATCACCACTCTCTCACCCTCGGGTACAGTCATCACCATGTCATCCAACTGACTTCACATTTCTCTTTCTCATTCACCTCACAAGCAACTTGCGCAGCATATGCACTAAAAACATTCATCATTACACCATCCATTTTCAGATTCATAAACATCACTCTATCAGACACTCATGTCATCCTCCAAAAACATCTTTGGCATACTGTTCCATCAGGATAACTCTTACCCCCTTTCCTTTCCCATCCACACCCTGATGGCATAATTGTGACCTGGCTCCGATACACCTAACCATACACCCCTTCCATCTGGTCTATTGTACACACAATATATCCACCTTCCTATGGCCATCATATCAGCTAGCTCTGTCCCTATACCAGCCATATTACCAACATTAAAAGTTCTTACCCTCACTAAAACATTCCTAGCCTTTCTCCTCTCTTCCTGCCATATGAGTGTTGGACATCCTCCAGGGTATGTCAGTCAATGCAAAGGCTACTGTGCTAGTGAATGACTCAGGTGTGTTACAGCAATATTAAAATAGTGTCACTAGTTATGTCCCATTGCCCCCCATGTATGTGTGGCGTCCTACAGATGTCCTGCTCTAACAGGTTGAGAGGGATGACTGGGCAGCAAGACTGTGACTACAATGTGGCATACTGACATAGAACAGAAATGTATATCAGTTATAACCTGTGCACGTCAGTATGGGTAGGTGTATCTGGCCACCTCATAACAACAGACATGGGATCCGAAATTTCACTTAAATAAGCTCTACATGTTGTACACATGTGTAATCTTAGTTATTGATCCTTGGTGACATTTCTACAGCTACTGGTTGTTGCATTGCCTTGACACAGCCATAGGTACTTCAATAAGCATGATTATCTGTTTGAAATTGGAGAGGTGTCCATCTGTGTTATGACTGTGTGTCCATGCCTACTACAAACAGCTATATGAACATCAACATAGCTGTATGGACGCAGCAATAGCTTGCTCATAAAACCTGCCACCAACAAAGTAGAATAATCCAGTTTGCTGGACATCAGCATTACACAAACCACACACTTGGTCCCTATATTGGTTGCAAGACAAATTAGGAGCTGGCACCAACTTGGCATCATGTTAGCCTTTGTCTGATCAAGCATATAAGGTCACAGGTGGAGTACTTTAAGGTTAACTATGAGTACAAATTGGACACATCCACCAAGGCCAATCATAAGGCCATCTTCACATATGTTTGCAATCTCAGAGGCAACAAACCAACCCACCCTGTAATGGTGGTCAATCAGACCGCATACACATACAACATAGCTTCAGCCAACCTGCTGCAGATAGGTTTAGGGCAAACATCACCGTCTGGCTCAACATCACTATAGGTGGATATACACAGCACCCACACCCCTCCCCTCATCACCAGTGAGCAGGTACCTATTGCCTACTGAAAGGCAGCAAGCATAAGTATCCATGGGATCTGATAACATCTCTGTCCACATCCTACATGAACTCAGGAATGTGCTCCCAGTTCCATTACACACTGTAGTCACACCAAACCTTGGCACCATCCAGACCCCATTCACATTGAAGAGGGCCAATGTCATCCCTCTACACAGACACAAATGAGGAGTAGAGTATTATGAAATTAACTATCTCTCACTGGGGGGGAATATGACACATCAGGGCCAGCAGTGCAATGCAAGCAGATACAGTGCTGATAGATTAGAGTGGTATGTTGTGGTTGTGGTGGTGGCTAGTGGTATTCAAGGTAGCTGTGCAGGTTCTGTACATGCTGTTGCCAAATGTAGTCCTGTGATGTGTTTCCCTTTTTATGTCTTCCAGGTGCAATGTCACATTAGCAAAGGTCATAATCATAAAAGCCATACTACAGAACCATGCCATAATGGTTGGCCGGAGCCAGCAACATCTGTGGGAGAGCACTGGCCTGTGGGATGAGCTAGTCCACAGGGTAAATGATGTTGGCCTGCACGCTCATACATATGAGCAGGTCCAACATCATTTAACTGATCTCATACGCCATGCCCGGCAAAAGGCTGCTGCAGTGGCCAGGGACCACACAGCCATAGGTGGGGGCCCAGCCATGCAGCCTACACTGACACCGACCAAGCAGCTCCTCAGCAACCTTGGGCCACCCATCCCAGTACAGCATCAGGGTACAGACCCCCCACATGCTGGAGGTGGGTGGCACCCAGACAATGGCTGAGGAGTGTGCAGGTAAGGCCCCAGTGGAGACTACTAGACTATTGCAGCAGACATGCTTGTATTTGTAATCTACATACATGTGTCAGGTCAGATTGCAGTTGTGGATGAGTTTTCTAATGCACAGAAGTTGCATCTATGGTGAAGCACAGCAACTTGTGTGGTATTGGGGGTTGTGCTGTAAATGTGCAAACATGCTGCATCCATCCTGTACCAATGCCACATGTGAGTATGCTGACAATACTTCTCTCCCACAACTACCTAGGTCCATCTGGTCAGCATGTGGGATGGCAGCCTGAAGTTGGTGAGTATGGAAGTGTTCTGTTGTGGTTTGCCAACACCCCAGGCATGTGAAGGCCATGCAATGTACCATGCACAAAACTATCATTCATAGCCATATTGCTTTATCTGCATGTTCACGTCTGGTGAGGTCAACTGCATTGCATCACAGTGGTCACCACAGGGGCATATCTGAAGAGAATGTAACATCCCTGTAGCATACGTCACAACCTGTCAGTGCAAGACATCTGGACAGAGACCAACAAAATGGGGGGACAAATGGCCTAAGGTAGGGACATGTGTGAAACATTATTCTCATACAGTGGATATAAACAGTGTACACACCCCTGTTAAGATGCCAGGTGTTTGTTATATATATACAACTTGAGACCACAATATGTCAGTCCACATCTTTTCCAACCTGTAATGTGACCTATGACATGTACAATTCAGTTGTAAAACCAATCAATCTGTTGGCCACCAAATATGGAGTATACAAACCTTACAATAAGCTGGATGCATATGTGTGCACACCCTTCAAATAATATTTTATTGCAGCAGTTTGTGGTTTACTGACAGTATTCAGTCTGCTTGGGTACACACCTGCTATCAAGTAAAGGCACTTTGAGTAACACCAAATAACAGTCTGCTGTTCAAGTAGGATATCCATGACATTTGCTCAGTTGCCTGCAACAGCCATGGCTTGCAGACAGCTTACAAAGCAGCAAAAGGATCTCATATTTGAAAGGTATCCATCAAGAGTAGGGTACAACAACATTACCACAGCATTGCATACATCCTGGAACACAGTGGAGAAAGTTGTCAAAAGATGGACTGAATATGGGACAACAGTGCTGTTGAAAAGAACCTGACGTCCCTCCAAAAATTATGATAAGACATGCCAAAACCTGGTTAGGGAGGCTGCCAGGAGACATACAGCAACACTGATGAAGTTGCAGGAATCTCTTGCAAGTACTGATGTTGTGCACAACATCTGAGAACACACTCTCCCATATTCTACATATGTCTGACCTATGGGGTATGATCAGAAGATGGAAGCCTTTCCCCACACCAAAAAAACATCCAGGGGTGGATACAATTTGCAATACAGCACATCAAGTCTCCCAAAGGCATGTGTGAAAATGTTTTATGGTGTAATGAAACTATGGATTGACCTCACAGCCACAATACCAAAAGGTATATGTGGTGCACAAGCAACACCCCTCTTTACCTGAGCACCAACATCTCCATGGTAAATCATGCTGATGGCAGTGGCCTGCTGTGGGGATGCTGTTCCAAAGCCAAAACTGGGCCTGTAGTCACAGTGGTGTTTATTCAGAATAGTTCCAAATAACACCCACATCTGGCCAAAATCCATCAGGCGTCTGCAAGAACACTGAGGATGGGGAGGGGTGTCAGCCTTCAACATAACAAAGACCTGAAGCATACACCCAGAGCTACCTAAGAAAGGTTCCACCTGAACACACTAATGGTTATGGATTGGCCCAGCCAGAGCTTAGACCTACACCAGATAGACATACCCCAGTGTGACCTGACAAGGGATGTGCACATGAGCCGCCCTTGAAATCTGACAGAGTTGAGTGACCTTTGCATGGCAGGGTGGCCAAATAATGCCAAGTCAAAATGTGCCATGCTGATAGACACCTTCACAAGAAGAGTGAATGCTGTAAGTCACTTACAAGGTGCTTAAACAAAGTATCATTTTAAGGGTGTGCACACTTATGCAAAACACCATATTGTACATATTGCAGTCATTATATTTTATATGCAACACATCTGTCTGTTTATCGATTGGATTGCACAGGTCATATGTCACATGAAAGGTGGGTAACATATCTGAATGCATTATTGCAGTGTCATCTCATATATTACAAAAACATGGCATGTTAACAGGGTTGTGTACACTTATCATATCCACTTAAGCTTAGAAGGTTTGTGGTGTAACAGGAATTGTGTGACCATACATTTACTGCTGGTTTGGAGGTCTAACACTCAAATCTATGTCATTAATCAATGATGTCACTCCTCAGATCATCCCAGTTATGTATCATTGAAACACAGGGGTTGTGAGAAACAGAACAAACATATGAGACAGACATCTATACATCCCATGAGGATCTGTACAGTTGTGAAGTGTGTTCTATAGTACTTACCACTGTGGTATACAGGTGAACAACAATGATGTGTACATGGGTACAGTCTGTGCTGGGGAAGGGCCATCACCTACTAACACTAATCACATATCCCAGAGCTCTGTGTTGTTAGTAAAACTGGCTGAAATGCATGATGGTGAGGTCCAAGTGTCATGCATGTCACCATTGGTGTACTGTGTGGTCTGTGTAACAGATTTGTGACACCTCACCTGTAAGTGTGTGTGTGTGTGTGTGTGTGTGTGTGTGCGTGTGTGCGTGTGTGTGTGTGTGTGTGTGTGTGTGTGTGTGTGTGTATGTGCGTACCAGCTAACCTCAGAGTGCAGGTATTAATGTACATATGTTGTCTTCCCTCACAGGTGGCAAGGGGGTTTGGGTTCCCTCCCACTTGGAAACTGATGTCATTATCTCTACAGACGCTGACAATGATGATAGGAATAGTGAGGTACAGGTGGGGTTTGTCAGGGGCTGAATCTGTGCCATTGGTTGGCATCCCACTCTTGTGCACACCATCCCCGCATACAGTGACAATGGCCACACATACCTCATCACCAGTGGCCACAGATGATGGACAGTTGGCAGGTGATGGCATTGAACAGGCTACTGTGGTGACTATGGCAGGTGTGAGTGTAGACACTGACCATAGCCAGAGTGCAGGCGAGGTCCCACACAGGTGGATGGACAGGGATGCTTGCAGGAGGACTGCTGCTCATCAATCTGCTGTTGCAACTGCAACAGCAGGAGTCACCAGACGCACATTTTGGGCTGTCATGGATGCATAGTCATGTAGTGAATGCTACAACAGATAAATACTCAGGGTGGTGGATGCAACTCTTCCTGACTTACATAGCAACATACATGACCTTGTTGAGCCACACATCAAAATAATGAGGTCATGAATAGACAGTGGGGTGAGACCTTGGCAATCCTTGACCATGGCATGCCTGTTCTACAGTGTGTGGTGGGAGATGAGCATCACCCACGTGGATGTAGGTCAGCACCAACAGCTGTGAGTCTATGAGAACTTGCACCTTCACACTCCCATTCTGGCAGTGACACCAGTAGTACCAAAGGGGCAGTGCTGTCCACAGCACACTGGAGCAGGCCATGGGCAAGTGGTCCTGTCTGGTCCAATCAGGGACATGGATCCAGCAGACAGCAGTCACCATCAGGAAGCAGTACTGCATCTGGACTTCTGCCTGGTGGTGCCACTGATACCCCTGGCATGACCAGTTCCCATGTCCATGGCTGGAGATGGTGAACTGGACATCCTGCCATGTACGGTCCACAGCTGTCCATGTACCCCTGTGCAGGGCAGCCACATGGCATGATTGTGTGCATACATACACACACACATCTGTCTCCCAAGGAGGTCACCTCCAGACACACACAGCACCTGTGCACAGTCCATCTATTCAATACCCCTCCAAACACACACACATATGATGTCAACTCTATGGCCCAGCCTAGGCCACTGGCAAACCCACACCACACCCTGTGCATATGATGATACCTATGCCACATCCCAGTCATCCATACTATTGATGCAGGGACATGCTAATATGGTTCTGATGCACAGGGTGACTATAGTACAGTGTAGCTATGTAATACTATGATGGTGCTGTTTGCTTGCATTTGTTCTGGGTACATGTGTAGGTGTATGTACTTTATTAGCCAGGATGCATTATTGCTGTTAGTACCACTGACTGAATGTAGCCTGACATGCTGTATTCCATTTGTGTTCCAGGTGTCTGTGTGTCTGCAGGCTGTAGCCCTGCAGAAATTCCCAAGAGGGAGTATGGCAGAGTGGGAATACACTGACCATGTCATAGGCAAGATACAGCTTTATATGTACATAAACCAGGTGTGTATGCATGTAATAGTGTGTGAAGGACACTGTCGTCAGACAGTGGGACCTTGAATGCATACTCCTTGTCACAGACATATCAGCTCAGTGTTGTGTAGTACCACAGGCTCATACATACAGAACTGGTTACTGCAGTACTGTCAGCAGGTCCCTCACAAACACAGCCATTACATTAACTGCAAGAGATTCACCTATCAACACCTGTTGCCCCTGCCATTTTTTCCCATACACTCAACCCTGATGCAGTTGATGAGGGCATGCATGATAGTGTATATGACGGGTTTGTGGTATGTATTCCTGAGTTCACTGGGTGGAACAGGGAAACAAAATGGTATATCCTTTGCATACACACAGTAAGGACTGACACAGTGGATGTGCATACAGTAACATAAACACAGTTGGCAATAGACAGATTAGTAAACCTACATTGCCACCTTGATGTACTGCACTACCACATACACATGACATGCCCCACATAGATTACATGCATGGGACATAACACACTACCTCTTACAACATGTAATATTCTGAATGCCTTCACGGATGGTGAGATAATCCTCCAGAAATAGGATGCGGAGTCATGTATTGCTCCTACAAGCCTGGACAACTGATAGTGAGGCAGATGCTGTATCAGCATGATGTTTCAGTCAGGTATGATGCCTGATGCTGGCATTTGTGCCACTATACGCACTGTGGCTGATTTGGCAACAATATGACATACATGGGCATTGTTAAGGGATACAGACCACATATAGGTTGCAAACATCTGGATATTCCATAGACATCTGTACAGAGGGCTGGTATGGTGGTGTGCACAATGGTTTAACATGCTGCATGTGAGGCAGATGCTATTCCACTGTATATAAAGTAATGCCATCTGGAAGTGGTAAAAAGGCGTGGATGGTACACAAATCAAAATGGTATAAGCCAAACAGGATATGATCTTCATCCAAAGACACACACAGTTGCCAGTAGTGAGATTAGAACCCCTATCTATTAAGTTATTTCTGCTATAGTGTTACACAATTATCAGACGCACCACAGAACTTACATAATTTCACCCAATCCCAAGGTACTTCTAAAGTGAATGACATCAGCAGGCCTAGTAAAGTAGGGTGAATGGAAATTTACAGGGTGGTACACAACTCAAAATGGTATAAAACACACAGTATATGATTCTCACACACACACTTGTCAGTAGAGAGATTAGAACCCCTACCTATCTAGTTATTTCTACTATAGTGTTATGCAGTTATCAGACATGCCATGGAGCTTACATAATTTTGTCTAGTCCCAAGGTACTTCTAAGGTGAATGACATCAGGGAGCCTAGTAAAGTAGGGTGGTGGGATGTTTACAGGGTGGTACACAACTCAAAATGGTATAACGCACACACAGTATATGATTCTCACACAAACACTCATCAGTAGTGAGATTAGAACCCCCTACCTATCTAGTTATCCTACAATAGTGTTACACAGTTATCAGTAGTGCCACAGAGCTTACATAGTTTCACCTAGTCCCAAGGTACTTCTAAGGTGAATGACATCAGCAGACCTAGTAAAGTAGGGTGATAGGAAGTTTACAGGGTGGTACACAACTCAAAATGGGATAACACACACATTATATGATTCACACACAAACACACAGTCAGAGGTTAGATTTAAACCCCTACCTATCTAGTTATTTCTACTATAGTGTTACACAGTTATCAGATTCACTACAGAGCTTGCACATTTTCATCTAGTCCCAAGGTACTTCTAAGGTGAATGACATCAGCAGGCCTAGTAAAGTAGAGTGATAGGAAGTTTACATGGTGGTACACAACTCAAAATGGGATAACACACACAGTATATGATTCCCACACAAATACACACCCTTGCCAGTATTGAGATTAGAACCCCTGCCTACCTAGTTATCTGTACTATAGTGTTACACAGTTATTGCACGTGCTACAGAGCTTACTGGGCTGACAATTGGCCAAAGGTGCTGATAACTGCGCAGCTGAGGTAAACTGTTACAGGTGCCAGAAAGTCTGCCTTCAGTTTTCCCATTAAATCTTGCTAGTTCTTTCTCTCCTGTACTTCAAATAGCCTAATAGCTTTGCACTTCAACGTGTTTTTTATCATTTGTTCTAGCACACCTGAGAGCCATCAACAGTAGTCATTCCTCATGGAATTAGCTCCGGTACTTAGCAGTTATGACCACCCCTCCTGGCATTATTAAAGTGCAGTTCTCTGTGCTTTTACCCATTACCCTGGTGCACTTGGGTATTCTGAGGCACTGTTGCAACTGCCTCATGCACACAGACAGCCCTCCCCTCTAAACTCCCAACACTCAGACTTGTGAGAGATACCCCTATAGAGTCTATGTTAAATGCTTTGAAAATCCAAAATGTCGAACATTACATGGTCAAGACCAAATGTTCGACATTTGAATGTTTGAACATCAAATAAAAAAAAAGAAAAACACTTTAACAGCGTAGGCAGAGGAGCAAGCCCCGCTGCACGCTCCCACACCCCCTACTTAAGTATACCAACTCAGAGACCACACTTCAGTGCAGAAAAGGGAAATTCTCCCTATCTGCACAGTACAGCACTGTTGAAAGTCTGTCTTTGAACATTCAACATTTTGAACGTTTGGTCTTGACCATGTAACATCTGAAATTTTGAGCGTTTGAACTGGAAGATATGCACTGTCCAGCAAAGACCGGACTAGCTGGTCAAGAGGAGAAGGGTCAACACTTGCAACACACCACATGGAACACATACCCCTCCAGACCACCCACTATCACAGCTCTGACATACAAACAATAACCACACACCCACCTTCACAGAGGCACTCAATAGACATTTACCCAAACAGCGGAGACCACCAAGACAGACACCCACTCAATCACCACAACATAGCACAAACCACAGGACACATATCTCACCTACATAGTCTGCCCCTCAACCTAAGCCCCATAGGCCAGCCACCTTGTCTGATATAGTAATCATAGGTGAATCAATAGTGAGGCACACAGATGTCCCAGTCAATAGGTTGAACATGGAGGAGGTAACAGTCAGCTGGTTATCAGGTGCCAGAATCCAACACATAACACACCTAGTCAGGTCACTCCACAACTACAAGTATCGCTCTATCATTGTCCATGTGTGTGTGTGAATGACCTGAAATGCACCACCATGAACTGTATGAAAGAGACATGGTGGAGCTCTCAGATTATGTGGGCCAGGCAGGTATGACAGTAGCCCTGAGCAGTATACTACTGTCACCCAGAATTATACTACAGTACAAACAACAAATGATTGACTTCAACAATTGGCTTAAGTGTCTGCTGTCAATCTCATGGGATCCAGTATCTGCCTGCTTGGGATGACATGACTGACAGACTGCAACGGCTTGCCAAAGATGGCCTGCATCTGTCAACCCCTGGGTTTCCGGGTACTGGCTAAGTGTCTTGCCACCCTTATAATGCCTTTTTAGGTGGCATTCCAAATCAAATTACCACTGTAACAGCTATACATATATGCAATCTGAGGGTCATGCTGCTCAGCACTAGACATCTAAATTTCAAGATATAGCCACTTGAAGCACTCCTCAAAATGGAGAACATTGACATTTGTGCTGTAACAGAGACCTGGTTTACAGCAGCAGACAGCACCCCTGCACTACCAGCCTATAACTCATTCCACACCTGTCAACCCCAAAACATGGACCACAGCTACAAAGGTGGTGGTATCTCCAAATTAATAACATATATGCACACATCCAAAGTAGTATCCCAGCATAGGTCCACATCCATGTCCCTAGACTCTAAATCTACATTCCTCAACACCCTGGAAACTATCAAGGTCCAACCCAACACTCTCATACTAGGAGAGTTAAACTACCTCTGCATCAATTGGGTAAGATACTCAACCATCAATACACTGGCCCAATGCCTCCTGGAATTCATCAGTTCCATGCCCTGGACCAGCTCATTCTGATACCCAGTAGAGGAAGCAACATCCTTGACCTGTGTTGATTACTAACATATGGGACTGTTTGCTTGACAACAGTAGTCAATCACTACCTGGTCAGATCCAACATAGAGTAAAGACCATTGAAATCTACATCGCACACACACACACCCCGCAAAGGTAATCACCTTGAAAAATGTCTCCAAAGCTGACTTTGGACTCATAAGAACAGGGGCGGCTAACTTCACAGCACCCATGCCAATGGAAAATTCTTGCATGACTGATGAATCATGCACAAATGCACTGTACAGACATGTACATCAATGCATGGAACTAGCCATACCCAACAGAACCATAACACTCTCCTCCAAACACTGGAGGCCAATCTGGTGGTCCCCTGACATTAATAACATGTACAACAGAAGGAAAAAACTGTTGCAGAAAAAGGTGAAGTCCCAAGAGTGGTAAACTCCCTTATTAGCCTCAACAACAACTTGAGATCCCTCATGAAATCATCTAAAGCCACCTATGATAGCAGAATTGCAGCAGACACTGACAACAATCACAAATCCTTTGTTAGTGATATCAAGAACCTCCACAACAATACCCAAAAGTGCTCCGAGTTACTACAAAATACTACCTCCTATAGTGAATCAACAGATATTGCCAACATTCTTGCCAACACATTCAGTGCCAGCTTTATCCCTCCCTCCCCCATAGGGGAACAATCAGAATGCCATAAGAATGCCAGGGACACAGGATTACTGCTACCCAGGGTACACCTACATTGCCCATGGGCAAGAATACAGCTTCCATGGGACCCCACATTACCCCTGGCTGTGTTCTACATGAACTACAAAGATACCTGGCACCACATCTGTGTGTCCTGTTCAGTCACAGCCTCACCTCAGGCTTTGTTCCTCCCAAATGGCACACTGCTACAGTTATCCTTCTCCATAAAGTATGGCAACTACAGACCCTGGGAATTATCAGTCCATTAGCCTGATGATTCTGATATGTACAGCTATGGAGTGCATCATCAGGGACCTGGTTGACAAACATATAGGTAATTTCCTAACTCTGGACCCCACACAGTTTGGTTTTGTGAAAGGTGGATCATGCCTGCTCAACCTGGTTGACTTCTTTGACTCAGTCACCAGGGCTGCGTATGACAGTAAGGCACTGCATATAGCCTACATCAATTTGGCCAAGGCTCTTGATACCATTCCTCAGTCAGTAATTATGGATTAACACACCAAACTAGGCATCAACCCCTATATCACTAGGGGGGTTGCAAATTGGCTCACAGATAGAACACACAGTGTGAAAGCAGCAAGCTCCAAGTCAGACTGTTAGCCAGTCATGAGTGGAGACCCACAGGGATCAGTTCTGAGTACTCTTCTGTTCAGCATATACTTTTCAGGAGTCCAGGCCAACACAAATGAACTCTGGCTGACCAAGATAACAGACAACTGCAAGCTGGGAGCCATCATTAACTCCACAAGTGATGCAGACATCCTACAGAAAGGCCTCACTGAGACCACTGACTGGTGTGGAAACCATGGCCTGAAGTTTAACACCACACAATGCATCATCAGCCCCTTTGGTAAAATCTCAGTTCCCACTACGTAACACATCAATGGGAGCCCACTGAACACTGTAGGTGTTATAAGAAATCTAGGGACACAAGTTGACAGCAACCTCTCCTTTAACTACCACATTGCCACTGTGATTAGGAAGCCTTCTATGTGGCAAATCTCATTATCAAGGGTTTTGCATCCAGGAAGAAGGAAGTCATTGTCTCTGTGTACTCTTCCCTCAGTACACCAATCATCAAGTATAATGGCCCCTTTGGCATGTACCTCACTAGACACCTGCAACAGCTGGAGAGGCCACAGAAGTACCTCACAATAAGGATCCTAGGCATTAAACACATGTCCTACAAAGACAAACTCAAGAGACACCAGTGATTCTCAGTTTCATATCACCTAATTAGAGGTGATCTATGCTTGACATGAAAAGCCATGTCTGACCCAGCTCTTTTACAAATGTTACATCTAATGACATCACAGTCTCCCTGCACCACATACTGCAGAGACAGCGACCTCATTGCCACAATCAACAACATGCTGAAGTGACAAGTTCCTCACCCACAGACTGCACATGTCCTGGAATAGACTTCCCATGCATGTCAAGCAAAGCACCTAGATGATCTTGTTCCAGAGAGATTTTGATGAGGGGATGGGTAATAAACTATTCACCCCAGGGATCACGTTGGTGGCTCTACTTGATGGGGTTACTGGGAACTAATATCAGATGGCACAATGGCAGGTCACTTCTATGGGCTTGGCTTGTAATGGCTCCAGGGCCATTAGCCTAGAGCACACCTATGAACCTATAAGGGGAGTGACATCAGCATGACTGATACAGTAGGCCACTGGGTGGGTAACTTATCAAAATACTTTTTCCTACAAACATACACAGTTATACATACACTTATATACCCACACACACACATTTGTCAGATCTGAGAGTAGACCCCCTGCCTATCTAGTTATTTGTACTATAGTGTTACGCAGTCATCACACATGCTACATAGCTTACTAGACTGACAACTGCCCACAGGTGCTGATAAGGGGAATGACATCATCAGGACTGATAAAGTATGCCAGTGGGTGGGAAACTTATCAAAACACTTCTTCCTACAAACATACACATGTTTAGCAGATCTGAGAGTAGAACTCCTGCCTATCTAGTTATTTGTACTATAGTGCTACACAGTTAATGCATGCACTACAGAGCTTACTGGGCTGACAACTGTCCAAAGATGCTGATAAGAGGAATGACATCAGCAGGACTGATGAAGTAGAGCAGTGGGTGGGAGACTTATCAAAACACGTCTTCTTACCAACATACACACACACTCATTTGCCAGATCTGAGATTAGAACTCCTATTTAGCTAGTGATTTGTACTATTGTGTTACACAGTTACCACAAATGTTATGGAGCTTACTGGGCTAAAAGTTGGCCAAAGGTGCTGATAAGGAGAATGACATCAACAGAACTGATAAAGTGGGGCACTGGGAAGTGCTGTGGGTGGGACTGGCCTAAAAGTGCTTCACCTACAAACAAACACACCATCACTCTCACATACACAACTGCCACACACACACACACACACACACACACACACACACACACACACACACACACACACACACACACACACACACACACAAAACACACACACACAGTTGCCAGTATTGAGATTAGAACCCCCACCTATCTAGTTATTTCTACTATAGTGTTACACAGTTATCGTACATGCTACAGAGCTTATAGGGGTGATTAGTGTCCAATGGTACTTCTAAGGTGAATAAAAGCAGCAGAGCATGTGAATAGGGCAAAGTGAAGTGTACTGAGTGGGAGGAGTCTCCTAATACTTGGGCCTATGGAGACGCACACACACACACACACACACACACACCCACACACACCCACACACACACACACACACACACACACACACACACACACACACACACACACACACATGCACACACACACACACACACACACACACACACACACACACACACACACACACACACACACACACACAGGCAGGTGATGTTATTTTATAAACTCAACCTCAGTACTGTTTCACAATGGGGCTCACCTTTTATGCTGGCATGTGCAACTGTTTACAACTGGTATCCCACTGTCCACAGCAGGACATCACTGTATGTTATTCAGGGTATCCATGTGTGTGACTCACTCTGTCAGTGTCCCCCTGTGTCTCTCTCTGTATCACTGTCTGTCTCTCAGTTCACGACATCTATGTGTGTGTGTATGCTTGACATATGTTATCTGTTGCCCATATATATTTGTATCTCACAGAACAGATGCAGATATATCACATATGGGACACCTACAGCTAGCTGAGGGTAATCCTGTCTGATGTGTGTGTGTGGGGACAGTTGAGGTATACATAGCTGTCTGTATGCAGTCATATATTCCGATGTGGGTTCCAACATATCCTGTGATTCTATAAGTGTAGGAGCATTCTCAATGTGACCATCTATAGTTAGGGTGGGACTCCATTCTAGAGATAGGTGTACTCCAGTTCAGGGTTTTATGTGCTACAACCATACCTCTCAGGTGTACACAGAACTTTCCTCAGGATACTTGTTTGGTTTAGCAGACATTTTCCGACATATCTGTAGTCTGAAACTGCAATGTATTGTGTCATTACCTAGTGCCAGACATCCTCAGGTCATCACAGTGCTTTACCAGAGGAATAGTAGTGTGATGCATAGACTAATATTATGAGGGCAGCAATGTCAATTCTTGCCCAATAAGGCTGTTTGTGAGGTGCGGCTACAGCCAGTGTAGTAATGATACACAGCTGTGTGAATAGTCCAGCAACCTGATGATATACTGGCTGGGGATCTCTGGCTTGTGTGGTATCTTTCTAACCTGATATGTCATGTCCTTGTGTGTGCATACCTCTGACCTGTACATTTTTTGGCAGGTTGTCCAGGTGATTGACTAGAGGTTTTATCCTTTATATGTAAGCTTATGTTTTTATGGCAAGTTAGTTACATATAATTGAAGTGTGATGTTACAAAATAATACAGACATTACTGTTTCTGAATACATAACCTTCAGGCAATTTCCACTATGGCAAACCCCTCACCCCACCAACTTTCTCAGTATGTAAGGGTGATATTTACAACACATGCCTATCATTGTGCCTTTGCTCCACTTTTCTTTCGCCCTTGTCCAGACATCTTGCTGTTAGAGGTTGGGAGTTATGGATGTGGGTACAGAGTGTGTTCAACTGTGCAGGCATGTCCATTATTTGTAAAAGCAAACATAAGAAAAAGGATTATTGAGAATGACCACTGGCAACAGTACCATAGAGCACTTATATTCACAAAAGCCTTGGCACCTCTGATACACATCCTTCCAGATGTCAGTAATATGTGTAGCATATTCCACATAGCACTGTGACTTCCAGGCATGTTAGTGGCAGAGCAGTGGGTGTCCTGACATGCATAACAATTGGTGCTGCAGTTATCTGCACATGGTCCTGTCAAAGGCAGCACTGTACCTAGGGCAGTACAAGACAACTGCCAGGGGAATATGCTGGCTAGATCCAGACAGTATTAACCACACATGCACATAGCTCATTGACCCCTGCATATTGTGGACAGGCAACATGTTTTCATGTGTATTGGTACAGCCCTGCCATTGTGTGCGATGCTGCTATTTCCATGCAAACATATATGTTACTGCATTTGTATGGGTATATGGGGGGCACACCTGTCCACTGTACACTGTGCTGGTATTTGCTTTACATTTTGGTTCCATTTACCATACTATTGTGTCCTGTCTTGGGGACTGGAGGCATATCAGTAAAGAGCCCAGGTCAGATTGTACTGGCATACATTTGAGTTTCAGACTTCTTACTCTCATTAGCCTTTCAGCAACTGCGGGACCTGCTGTGCTATCACTGTGTGAGTCTGTAGGGGGTTAATTCAACATTGCCATAATTTGTGAGCCTTTACCGGGCATTTCTCTGTGGTTTTCTACAGCTGACTTGCTGTGTGGGTGTGAAGGCTGGTTATAGGACCCCCACCCTGACATCCATGCCTGTGACCTATGACCCCCCCCACTTAGTTGTCCCCACACCTATACTGCAGTGAGATTTGCCACCTTGGGTACTACTACTACCTTGGGTTTTACTGCGTAGTGTGTGGAGGCCAGTTTTGGCCAGACATTTCCTGGTGGCCCACATAGCTGCCAGTTGTGTGCTGCTATCCCAGTGTCATCATCCATGGCTCCAGTGCATAGCCAGCATCCCCCACCAGATGGCCATACGGGATGCCCCCACTGGCAAATGCCTGGTACAGCTGTGATGAATGCCAGATGTGGGAGTTGTGATAGCTTCCAGGGCTGCCAGCACATGCATTCATGATAATTTCCTGGTCATTGCACACAACCTGGCAGTTGATGGAGGGGAAGCCCTTGCGGTTTTTGTAGACACTACCCTGTTCACCAGGTGGTGCTTTTGATGTTGATGTGCGTGCAGTCTATGGCACCCAGTACCTCTGGGTATTCTGCTACACAGTGGAAGAGATGCATATTGCTGGTCTTCTCCTCATGGGTGTTGGGGAAGTAAATGTGCTCAATGGCATGTGGTAGCATGGCATCCAGGAACTGGTGGAGTACCCTGGATGCAGATGCCTGTGAGAGCCCCGTGATGTCCCTAGTAGGTCTTTGGAAAGTACCTGTAGCTAGAATTCTTAAGGCTACACATACCTTGGTATCCACTGGAATGGGTTCCCCTCTGTTGGTTCTAGCTCTGAGATGTGGGCGGTACAGCTCGGTGAGTTGCTGAAGTATGTCTCTGTCCACCCTGTAGTGCTCTACTATCTCCAGATCATGTAACCCCTGGTAGGTTACCTTGGGTCTGAACACTCTCCTCCTCCTCCTTGTTCTGTGGTGGTTGTCAGCATTATCCTTCTCTCTGCCCTCAGCCTCTAGCATATACTGATTGATCAAAGCAATGGCAGCCCCTAACATTTTTCTAGTTAAAATTCCCCCTGCATGTATACACCAATGGTGCAGAGTTTGTGGGAAAAAACAGACTGTAAGGTGTTTCCATACTTTATACTGTTGTGCTGCAGATGCTGTCTGTATGACTGGCTGACTATGATACATTCCAGCTTCCACCTATATTACTCATGGCTTTGATTTGGCCACTGTGAGTGTTAGAGGCATTACTGGTAATTTGTGCATGATTGCCTTTATTCTGCTGTTGCCTTTTTGTAAATTATTTTTTACTTACATCCCCTCCCACTTTCAGCTATGCAGCCACCTGCCAGCTGTATTATTATGTGCTTTGCCTGGCCCACTGTAAGTTGCAAGAGTGCCATATTAGTGATTTCTACTTCATTTCTCCTTTATTGTGCTGTTGCCCTTTACATTTTTTACATCTCCTCCCATTTGCAGCTGTGCAGCCACCTGCCAGCTGTATTAATGTGTGCTTTACCTGGCCCATTGTGAGTTGCAAGAGTCCCATATTAGTGATTTTTATTTCATTTATCCTTTATTGTGCTGTTGACCTTTATTTATTTATTTATTTTTACATCTCTCATTTTCAGCTATGTAGCCACCTGCCAGCTTTATTACTGAGTGCTTTCAATGGGCCATTTTGTGTTGCAGTATCCCATATTGCTGTTTGTACTGCCTTTCCCTTGTTCTGCTATTTCCTTTTACTTTTCCTATGTCCTTCCTGTTTAATCCCTGGCGTGCCACCCAGACTCTTTTAGCTAGTGTAAACATCAAGAAATGGCCCTCCCCTGGGCACGTACATGCTCCTCAGTTCATGGAATAAGACTATACAGCCTCAGACACACCCCATCGCTTAGCTGTGCTTAACTAAGCACAAACCCGGGCAACAGAGCTTCAATGTGCTTACAGCAAGCATGACACACCCCCTTTTCATGTTAGTTGCTCCTCCTGTCTACATAGTGGTGTTAGAGCCGAATACAGTTCTGCACCTTACACTGTTCCTGCACAGAGACCTGCCCACTTCTTGAATCACTAAATCAGCTCATTTGCATGGCTTTCAACAGCAAATAAGCTGATTAGCATACTGCATGGCTTTCCATGCAGGAACAGGGTAGGGCTGCTCGTGCACGTCAAAATGGCACATTTGTGGATTGCTCGATGGCCATATTCCATGCAGGAATGGCTACAACATTCCTGCATGGAATTTTTTGGTAATGAATCTCAGGGATTAATATATACATAAGTTGAAGGACAAAACAGATAAGGTAATTAGCAATGACATAATATCAAAATTCATGTATCTTATATAGTTGCATTGAGCAAATGAAATTACTGAGACAGACACCGCCATAGATAAGAAAACAACACTACTAGACAGAACCATTTATATAGAGAAAGCAATATCATGAAAATTAGCATTTTATCATGGTACCGAAAGATGAAAATAGCGAATGCTATTTCATTGGCCCCAAAACATCTAAACATGAAAATATCAAACATTCAGAACAGCAAATTTTTTCCCATGGAAAAAATTTGCTGCTCTGAAACACATACACACAACACAAGCACATCAAACAAACAGCAACCACACACATACACTTAAATTCCTACATCTAACGCTACACTAAACTAAACATACACTACTATCTACCCACTTACCTTTACCCAAACCCTAACCCTAAAGTCTGTCACTATCGCACACACTCCTAACTTGCGCCCTAACCCTAGCTCACTTAACCCGCCCCTAACTCTAACATACAAACAATCGCACACTTACCTGAACCCAACCCATAACTTTTCACCACAGCTCTAAGAATAGCAAAGCCACAGAAATGGCCAACCAAATTCTTTCCCGAGGAAAGAATTTGCTGTTCTGCAGCTTCGCTATTCTTAGCGTTTGCTGAATAGTGTTCAATATCAGAACATTCAAAGTTTTAATACTTCGATGTTCTGATATAGACCCGAAAATTAAGAATACATGAAGTAAAAAAGGGGTGATTTGGACTGTATGTTATAGAGAGTGGAATGACTGCAGAATAATTACCTACAAATTAAGTTCCCAGCATTACCAGTAAAAAATCCATTAATCCATTAATATGGATTTTCTTTGCAGGAACACAAAATGCATATCATGAGATGTATACTATAGTGCTTGCTTTCAACACATCAAAGGAAACCTGATTTCAGTTATTGCAGCTAACCTAGACCTGATGATAGAGGCAGTAGTGATGTCAGATATTAAGTAGCAGTTTCTGTAGGTATGCCACATAAACTGTAGGATCCAAGCAGGTATTTCTCCTATTTTACATCCTTAATTTCATACCAGTCTGTGATTCAATCCTCATGGGTTACTGTCAGAGGTATTAGTTACTGTTTGGTTATGGGTAGCAGGGATTATGACTGATGTTTATTAGGGAGGTGGTAGAATGTCTTGTTTGTGATGAACATATTGTGGCATGACACTGATGTGCTACTGTTACATGCACACAACTTCAGCATGATGTACACACATCATATGACACTTGTGCACCCTAGTAAGTGTTACATGCACACAGCCATTGATAGTAGGCCTAATGCAACTGTGTTAGTGAGGACATTGTATGCAGGTAATTAATGTTTTCAGTTGCATACCTGTTAAGTCTGTCAACATATACTGGTGATTAGGTGGGTTCTTTGGTGACTTTGTATGTGTGGTGACATCTACTTGAATGTGTATTAGTAGTGCACGTAAAGGTAGTGCATGCAGTCATTTGTAAATTTATTTCAGTATGATTAAAGTATAGTATCAATACACGTGGCAGGAGTAGATGTTACAGACATCACTTTCATGTGTAGTAATTTAGGAGATGATGAATAACTAGAGAGACAGAGACAGACAGAAGGCTGGCAAAATGTCAAGGTAAGTGGTCTCTTTTCATTATTGTTAATATCTGGCATTACTATTAACCACTGTGGAAAACATTCTTTGACCTTTCCCATAAGTTCCCCATTATGCCTTTCCATTGCAAGGGCAGTTTTATTACCACATATCAGAAGTTATGTTTTATGTTGGGAAAGGGATGTAAGTAAGAGAAGGACAGTCCTCAGCCTCAGGCATCAACATATGTAATCAAGTCTGGACTCACTATGATGGGGCGTGGAGGATATTGGAGATATAGTTGCTGAGAATGGAATCTTTTTTTCCAAAAACATTTTTATTAAATTTTGTTAATAAACATGGACATAAAGTATTAAAAATAAACAATATAAAACATAATAACAATTTACACTATATACAAACATCCATGATAAACATTTGTTTTATCCAAGAAAGGTAATCAATATTTATCTAACAATCTCTCCAATTTTTGGCAAGCTAGTCTTTTGTGTGTTACATTTGATGATCTCTGATAAATAGTTTACATTTCTTTTTTACATACAGATTTTGCTATTGAAATAAACTCAGTAAACATAATATCTTGCTTATTTTTCCAATTCAATATAATTATTTTTTGCGCAATAACTAGAATTAACCAAAGAACAGGTAACTGATGTCTAGGAATTACACTTGGCATAGGGACATTGAATAATATCAAAGAGCTAGTAATCTGACAGTTATCAGACCACAGGATGTTTGCAAAATGTTTAAAATCACTCCAGTATTGTGTGAGAGTTCTACATTCAATGAACATATGAACCCATTTGACTTCAAGAATATCACCACACCTCCAGCATTTGCTTTCATTACTCTTGGTTATAAGGTCAATTCTGGGTGGAGTGTAAAAGCTTCTATGAATAAATCTCCAGGTATATAGTCTCCAATATAAAGATGATGAAGTGTTTTTTATTGAATTTAATAACTGTTTCTTATTATCATTAGATAAAGTTTCACCATTAATCTTTATGGAGTAATTCCAAAAAGCTTGGTCAAAAGTAATCAAGTCTTCTCGTAGGATTTTATATACAGGTGATATGCTTAATTTATGTTCAATGTGCATCAAACTACACCATATGAATAGTTGTATCAATCTTGGTATAATATCAGTTTCCAGATTTATTGACACTCTCACTTTATTTTCAACAAACTGTCTAAAAGATTGAATACAGAGCCAATTATCTTGACAGACATTATATCTGGCTAAGAGAAAGCTCATTGGTTGGATATTCTTGTCTATAAACTGGTGACAAAACTTTAGATTATTCTCTTTAAGATTCAGTATCAATAACATGCAGAATCTTCCAATAAGACATTAAGTAAAGAGTTCTGCAAGAAAGTATTTAGTATTATTTGATAACAATCCTATTTGTCTTTTAATTTTTTATTTGTACTTTCTTTCCTTGTCCCATTCCTTTCTCCTTTGAAAATACTAAGCTTTAACTCCACTAAAGATGTGAACTTTTAAAGCATCCCAAAGTATGATATTTGTTGCTTCACCAATATTGTTGTTTTCCATAAATGCATTTATTTCTTTTAATAACCACTCCTTAAAACCTTTTAACTTAGTAACATAGGCTGGGATTCTTTGAAAAATTATCATATCATCTTTTTTCACAGTCAAGCTGAACAAAAAGGCATTGGGGTCAGAGAGTGGCCATTACTATATTGCAACATCACTTATCTTATTTTAGAGTGAAGAATGTTAGACACAAAAATCTTATCAATATTAGTTTGTGTGCTGAATCGGAAAGAATAATGAGTGTATTGACGTGAATTTTGAACTCTTAAATTATGTAAGTCTCTAAAATTCATTGAGGCTATAAAACTGTTTACCTTTTTAGCTTGTGCTGTTAGTTTAACCTTACTATTTTTAGAGGTGTCTTCATCTGGTTACAAGCAATTGAAATCTCCTGCCAGAATAATTTCTCCCTTTGCATGTAAAGTAATGAGATCCAAGTATTTCTTCACATATTTAGTTCCTAGACCAAGAATCCAATATGAGTTTACCAGTGCGAAGCATTTCTTATTAACTTCTAGCACTACTAAGCTTAACATTTCATCTTTATCTGAAAAGGTGTTTAAAATTTTAGGTAGTTTATAAGTATTATTCCATAGTATAAGAGTACCTCTCTTTTTGGCTCTAAAGCAGGAACTCGAGAGAACTGTAAAACTATTAAATGATAAGTTTTGCAAATCTTTCTCCAGCAAGTGGGTTTCCTGCAAGAAGATTATCTGAGCTCTGTGCATTTTAATGAATTTAATTAAACCAGCTCTTTTGACATTGTTATTTAAGCCATTGATATTTAATGATAAGCATTTATGTATCATAATTTGTAAAGTTATATTTAGAGCCTCAATAATACCTTCCAAGTATAATGACTTGAAGTAATTCATGAAGTTATGTATCATGGATGAGTCAAAAATCTTTAGAAACAAATTCTGAAACCAATAACTAAGAAAACATACATACATGGAACCTAAAGTTCCAGGTTTAGTTAATAAATGAACTAAACCACCCTTTAACACCATCTCACGCACCAAAACATACATAAATAGCTTCTGCTTTAAATGTAGTATATACAAACAGTAAAGCATTTCTAAGGTAACTCAAACAAATATGAACATAAAAAGTCCATCAGGCAATCACAGTGGATTCGTATGTAATATTGTGTAAACCACTACTAAGTTTTGGAAAATAAGGGGTCAGCTTCACCAATTAACCTAGTTGCTTTATCGGTATAAGCTTCTAATACTTATATAGTTTAGACCTGTATTACAATCTCTTGTGTTTATAACTATAGAAATATAGTAGTTATACCAGTTTACTTATTTCCCTGTCTCCCTTCCCTTTTTATACCTTTATATGTTCAAGTAGACTAGTAGTCATGAATGGAAAGAAGAAAGGGAGGAAGAAAAAAAAGGGGGGACCATATGTTGGTCTATTAATACTAATTGAACAGAATAGACCCCCGGTTTACTAATCTTCCGTGCAGGACTAATCTAGTCCTGCATGGAAGTGGCAGTTTAAGAGGAGGACAGCAGAGCATCATGCATATTAATGAAGGCATGCTGCCTGAACTCCAAATGCTACATGGAGCGTGGACGAGTGCAGGGGGTGTGTCTGAGAGCCGAGCTCTCAGAATAAACACACCCCTGCAAAGTAGAACAGAAGAATGTGTAAATAAATGAGCGAGACAGCTCACAAGTGTCCGCATATCCCCACCAATAGTCCCCATGTGTTCAACAGCAACAGTACAGTCAAATAAAATGAAGAATCCCTATTACTGATGTGTTTTAAAACCCTGGGTACAGCTAACCATAAGTGCACTGGTTTGCCCATCTCCTAGATACGGTTAAAGCAGCTGAAAAGGCTGAAGAGAATAACAAGGAATATATATGCAAATGAAGCAGCACAACAATAGTGGAGTGGTCAGAGCATCTGCCTAATGACCAAGCATTCCCAGTTCGAGTCCCACTGCAGCACAAATCATTTTCCATGGGAAATCTGTATATGAACATAATTTTACATCATTTTTGCCATATAACCTACATAATAATAATTAAATGTGAACTGGAGTACTGCATGAAATGCACATGTGAAGTGTTAGTGTCATAATGAATAAGGCACATGTACGCAGGTCTAAGCACAAATAAGCAGCGGTAAGCATGTGCAAGTGTGCTTGCGCGGGGGTAAGCATTGCCCACACAGAGTAAGCAAAGTAGAAACTAATGAGTGTAAGAAACAGTAACCAGAGGTTAGCAGCACTTACCATCATGCAAACCCGCTTACAACTGCTGTAAAGTGCCTTAATCACTCTGGATCTGACGGCCCAAGTTCCGCCCAGCAACAAAATAAACTGCCTCAGCAAGGCTCAAACCCAGGACCCTGTACACTATAGTCACAGTAGTTAACCACTAAGCCATCATAGCAATAGATAAGTGAGATTAAGCCCATACATCCCATACACCCACATGGATTTATATATATATATATATATATATATATATATATTTATATATATACATACAGCAATATATATATATATATATATATATATATATATATGTGTGTGTGTGTGTGTATGCAGATATATATATATATATATATATGTATGTATGCAGACATATACATATATATATATATATATATATATATCTATCTATATATATATATAGCTATATATATATATATATATATATATATATATATATATATATATATATATATATATATATATATATATATATATATATATATATATATACGTATATATATATATGTGTGTGTGTGTGTGTGTGTGTGTGTGTATGCAGATATATATATATATATATATATATATATATATATATATATGTATGCAGACATATACATATATATATATATATATATATATATATATATATATATATATATATATATATATATATATATATATATATATATATATATATATATATATATATATATATATATATATATATATATATATATATATATATATATATATATATATATATATATATATATATATATATATATATATATATATGTGTGTGTGTGTGTGTGTGTATGCAGACATATATATATATATATATATATATATATATATATATATATATATATGTATGCAGACATATACATACATATATATATATATATATATATATATATATATATATATATATATATAAAAAACCAAAAGCAAAACGGAAGGTAAAATGCAGATACTGTGTACATGAACAAATAACTATTAAAGACTTGGCTTGAGGCGATGTTAATAAAAACAAAATAATTTATTTGAAGTAAGCGCTTTCGCGGTGTAATCCACACCGCTTCATCAGACAAACAAAAATGCATCACTCACAATTTAAATAGTGTAGCAGTTGTAATAAACCAATTATCTAAACCCTAATCATCTGAACCAAATAGCAGTTCAATCACTGTGGAGCCTTAAAACAGACTCTTTCAAAAATTGTTATAGGCCTTAGATATATACTAAGCCGCATGCTAAAATACATGATATGAATCATTACTACGCTTATAAACAAAATTACCAGCACGTTAAAATAGTAGAATTATAAAATTTCGGACATTTTAAAACATTTGAAACAGAAAATATATCCCAACATCATCACAAATCTACATGAGATGACAGGATTTCTCAAGAACACACTAAATATGGAAGTATGTTGAAATGCTGAGAACGATCGTTGCAGAAAACTATGCAGAGTATAAGCACTATGTACAATGCTGTAAGTAACCCAGTATGAAACTAATATAAACAACAGATGAAAAAAACAAATATGTAACAGATTATATGAAAACAAGCTATATTGATAAACGTAACTGTGGACTACACCTGAAAGCACATAACAAAGGTATGGAAAATACATAAAAACATATAAACATATAAAGAGTGTATACAGTGTATGCAAAGAATATAAACATGATGGCATTCATTAATATTTCCTAGCTAAGAGGTGAGGTTTCAAAGAAACTTGTTCATTCATACCCCTACCCCTATGAGCAGCTAATCTCAAAATCCAGTTAAGCTCAGCTTCCTCGGTTTTGTTGACAATATTGCCCAACCGTGGGTTTTCAGGCTCAACATATAGAACCTGAAACAAAAACAGATGTTTGGGACCTTGTTGCAGAAGATGTTAGATGATTTGTTTTTTCTATGGAGAGGTAGTGTTGATTCCCTGAACAAGTTCTTTGACGCACTTAATACTTTGGGATCTTTTCTCAAATTTACTATGGAATCTTCTGAAGATTTTATACATTTTTTGGATTAACCATTTCTAAAAGTACTAATAATTTTTCCACTCAAATGTATCGGAAAACATGTTATAGACCAGCATACTTACATCGTAATAGTATGCATAATCCTAAACTTTTTCCCAATATCATTAGGGGATAAGCAATGAGGACATCCAGACTATGTTGTCTTGATTCAGACTATAAACATGAATTGTTCGAACTTCAGAAAGGTTTTAATCAAAGGGGATATAAGATGGAAGAAATCGAAAGAGTTTACATGAGCATGGAAGCATTGAGGTCCACACGTGCCAAACCATATTTTTCACATGAAGAAAGTGTTAGCAGCCACTCCAGTTCTATTATAGATAGAACTCAAACAATACTGCCTGTAGTATTACCTTTCAGTCACAACAGACAAGTTATACAACAAGCTTTCTATGATAACTGGAATATATTAACAGTAGACGCTAAAGTTAAAAACATTGTAGGGGATGTACCTAAATTTGTATTCAAAAATATGAGGAATTTAAAACAATTATTGTGTCATGCAAATGTAGGGATGTCCAACAAGCTTTCCATCAATACAGGTTTGGAAGCTACCAAGAAATGCAACAAGTGTTTGCAATGCACTCACATTGATGAGTCGCATTACTTTAGGCATCCAGACACAGGACGCCTTTGGGCCATTAGATGCAACAGTGATTGCAGTACAAAAAATGTAGTTTATGTGGCCCATTGTGTTACTTGTTTTCATTTCTACGTGGGTAAAACCAATAGAACATTACGTGAGAGAATCAGGGACCATTACTATTGCTATAATCGCAAACAGGATTATAGTGCTGTAGCCAAACATCTTCTGCAACAAGGTCCCGAACATCTGTTTTTGTTTCAGGTTCTATATGTTGAGCCTGAAAACCCATGGTTGGGCAATATTGTCAACAAAACCGAGGAAGCTGAGCTTAACTGGATTTTGAGATTAGCTGCTCATAGGGGAAGGGGTATGAATGAACAAATTTCTTTGAAACCTCACCTCTTAACTAGGAAATATTAATGAATGCCATCATGTTTATATTCTTTGCATACACTGTATACACTCTTTATATGTTTATATGTTTTTATGTATTTTCCATACCTTTGTTATGTGCTTTCAGGTGTAGTCCACAGTTACGTTTATCAATATAGCTTGTTTTCATATAATCTGTTACATATTTGTTTTTTTCATCTGTTGTTTATATTAGTTTCATACTGGGTTACTTACAGCATTGTATATAGCGTTTACACTCTGCACAGTTCTCTGCAATGATAGTTCTCAGCATTTCAACATACTTCCATATTTAGTGTGTTCTTGAGAAATCCTGTCATCTCATGTAGATTTGTGATGATGTTGGGATATATTTTATGTTTCAAATGTGTTAAAATGTCCGAAATTTTATAATTCTACTATTTTAACGTGCTGGTAATTTTGTTTATAAGTGTAGTAATTATTCATATCATGTATTTTAGCATGCAGCTTAGTATATATCTAAGGCCTATAACAATTTTTGAAAGAGTCTGTTTTAAGGCTCCACAGTGATTGAACTGCTATTTGGTTCAGATGATTGATTAGGGTTTAGATAATTGGTTTATTACAACTGCTACACTATTTAAATTGTGAGTGATGCATTTTTGTTTGTCTGATGAAGCGGTGTGGATTACACCGCGAAAACGCTTACTTCAAATAAATTATTTTGTTTTTATTAACATCGCCTCAAGCCAAGTCTTTAATAGTTATTTGTTCGTGTACATAGTATCTGCATTTTACCTTCTGTTTTGCTTTTTGTTTTTTTGTATACATCATCGGGGACTTGTTTCAACGTACGGGAGTTTTGTTATATTATCCACGGGAGTTAAGGAAGGTTTTGAATGCAACAATTGTCCTCGTGCAGCAGGGACTATGGACAGCCTTCAGCCGGGTAGGCTAAAGAGCTTTCTTAATGGCAACATTAATCCACTTATGACATTGGATACTTCCTTGGTTACAGCTGACGTTGAACAGCCACCAGTTAATGAACAAGCGGTGAGACTTTTAAAGAAACAAATTGAAAATTACTTTTACCGCTTTAAGCAGCTCCAAGCACAACGCTTTCATATGGAAGCATGCATAAGTAAAAAAGTTGTTCCGAGGGGTTTAAGAATATTGACAATGCCTACTTATGGTAACATGTACCCCTCTCTACTCCTTGAATGGCAGAAAATTAATTTAGAGGCAAGTTTTTCGTACATCAAATTACTCATTGAGTTTTTTCAACCCATAGAGCGTGACCTATCTACAAACATTTTAATCTCCCAGGAGAAACTCATTAGTTTATGTGGCTGTGAGCAAACTGATTTGTTCATGCAAGAACTCATAGATAGACTCATGAGATATGAGCACAATCTCATTGAACAGAAAAAGATAAAACTGTGCAGGGATATTGGTGACTTCTCTAGACAAGAGGTATTTGTATGGCCGAGAATTAACAATATCAATAGAATGGATACAGTACAGCGTCCCAGATTGGCTAGCAATACTAGGAATGGGAATACTTCCAATCAACATCCACTTCCCATGAGAAAAAATCGTTCCTTGCAGAGACGAGACCACATGGCGGTGGGCATTCCATTAGATCAACAAACAGGAATTACTGCTACCCATAACACTAAAGAGAATTCATGGAAAGAGATTTCTGATGGCAACTCAAAACGTGATGACGTTTCCATAAATGAAGGTTCTGCATCTAACATCAGTGAACCACTGTCTAACACTATACGTGATGACGTTTCAGGGTCCGAAGGGTCTGCTTCCGGTTTGATAAGGTCTGAAGAGACAGTCCTCACTGCAATTCAACGAGAGGCTTCATCACCTGAACCAACTCACTCGGTTTATACCACACCGAATGAGTCAGCCTTCCTCCAGGCACCCAACATCAATACAGATGAATCTAGAGGCAATGGGTCATCCTTATCAAGTGTAGTGCAACGCAAAATACAAATGGGCAAGGAAGACAATGAACACCATTTTTTAGAAGCCCCATTTCCAATACGAATGGGGCGGAAAAGATCTATAGAGCTCGACAACATGAAGGGAGCCAAGAGGAAAGAGGCACCCCTCCACCTTCAGCAACACACTCTGCAGAAATTTTTGACTCCAGATCTTTAGTGCTAAATATATCTAAGCACAACTTGTCAGCAGCTGAAGAGGATTTACTAAATAAAGGTATGACTTTTGTGCCGACTTCTAACATGGACGTTAGTCAAGCCATTATTTCTCTCCGTATGTTTACGCGTAATGTAGCACTGAAACTGTTATATAAATCTGACGGTGTATCTGATTTACCCCACAAGAGTTATCACTGTAAAAGTACTTTTACTCCTCATTTACCACCCAATGTGGAGATTTTTCTTAAAGCTGTTGAACAATCAATATATAGAGATATGACTATTGCTAATGATTTTCAGCAGAGTAATCTTACTAAATTAGAAAGGACTGCTTTGCATGGGTTAAGTAACAATGTTGATATTGTGATTAGGCCCGCAGACAAGGGCGGACCAGTTGTGGTATTAGACACAGAATATTATGTTAATAAAATGGCACAGATGCTAGATGATTCTTCTTACGAGGTTATCAGTAGGGAACAAGTATATCTGTTACAAAATAGCATCTGTTCCACACTCAATGAATGTAAGTGTATGGGGCTGATTTCTGATGAACTTTATAAATATTTTTTGGTAGATTTTCCTTTGATTCCCACGATAACTGGTCTACCCAAAGTACACAAGAATTTGTTACAACCTGAACTGAGACACATTGTCTCAGGTTCAGGTTGGTTAACAGAACCAATATCCATATTTTTAGATGGAGAACTAAAAAATGTTTTGAACCTTTTTACTTATGTACTTCGGGACACCGAACATTTTTTACGTGATTTATTTTCATGTGTGGACAAACTAGATAGCCTGGATGACCTGTTACTGGTGACTATGGACGTTGTGTCCTTATTCACATGCATCTCCAATGATGAAGGCATACTTTATGTTAGAGAACTTATGTTGAGTATGGAACATCTGAACACAGACAAAGTGGATTTATTGTGTCTTTTATTGGAAATAGTATTAGAAAACAATGTATTCCTGTTTAATGACACTTGTTATAGACAAACGCAGGGAGTAGCTATGGGCACCAGTTGTGCCAATAGCTACGCTAATCTTGTAATGGTTGCATTTGAAAAAACTCATATTATAATTGATGAACATATTTTATTCTACAGAAGATTCGTAGATGATTTGTTTTTTCTATGGAGAGGTAATGTTGATTCCCTGAACAAGTTCTTTGACACACTTAATACTTTGGGATCTTTTCTCAAATTTACTATGGAATCTTCTGAAGATTTTATACATTTTTTGGATGTAACCATTTCTAAAAGTACTAATAATTTTTCCACTCAAATGTATCGGAAAACATGTTATAGACCAGCATACTTACATCGTAATAGTATGCATAATCCTAAACTTTTTCCCAATATCATTAGGGGACAAGCAATGAGGACATCCAGACTATGTTGTCTTGATTCAGATTATAAATGTGAATTGTTCGAACTTCAGAAAGGTTTTAATCAAAGGGGATATAAGATGGAAGAAATCGAAAGAGTTTACACGAGCATGGACGCATTGAGGTCCACACGTGCCAAACCATATTTTTCACATGAAGAAAGTGTTAGCAGCCACTCCAGTTCTATTATAGATAGAACTCAAACAATACTGCCTGTAGTATTACCTTTCAGTCACAACAGACAAGTTATACAACAAGCTTTCTATGATAACTGGAATATATTAACAGTAGATGCTAAAGTTAAAACATTGTAGGGGATGTACCTAAATTTTTATTCAAAAATATGAGGAATTTAAAACAATTATTGTGTCATGCAAATGTAGGGATGTCCAACAAGCTTTCCATCAATACAGGTTTGGAAGCTACCAAGAAATGCAACAAGTGTTTGCAATGCACTCACATTGATGAGTCGCATTACTTTAGGCATCCAGACACAGGACGCCTTTGGGCCATTAGATGCAACAGTGATTGCAGTACAAAAAATGTAGTTTATGTGGCCCATTGTGTTACTTGTTTTCATTTCTACGTGGGTAAAACCAATAGAACATTACGTGAGAGAATCAGGGACCATTACTATTGCTATAATCGCAAACAGGATTATAGTGCTGTAGCCAAACATCTTCTGCAACAAGGTCCCGAACATCTGTTTTTGTTTCAGGTTCTATATGTTGAGCCTGAAAACCCACGGTTGGGCAATATTGTCAACAAAACCGAGGAAGCTGAGCTTAACTGGATTTTGAGATTAGCTGCTCATAGGGGAAGGGGTATGAATGAACAAATTTCTTTGAAACCTCACCTCTTAACTAGGAAATATTAATGAATGCCATCATGTTTATATTCTTTGCATACCACTGTATACACTCTTTATATGTTTATATGTTTTTATGTAATTTCCATACCTTTGTTATGTGCTTTCAGGTCTAGTCCACAGTTACGTTTATCAATATAGCTTGTTTTCATATAATCTGTTACATATTTGTTTTTTTCATCTGTTGTTTATATTAGTTTCATACTGGGTTACTTACAGCATTGTACATAGTGCTTATACTCTGCATAGTTTTCTGCAACGATCGTTCTCAGCATTTCAACATACTTCCATATTTAGTGTGTTCTTGAGCAATCCTGTCATCTCATGTAGTTTTGTGATGATGTTGGGATATATTTTATGTTTCAAATGTGTTAAAATGTCCGAAATTTTATAATTCTACTATTTTAACGTGCTGGTAATTTTGTTTATAAGTGTAGTAATTATTCATATCATGTATTTTAGCATGCAGCTTAGTATATATCTAAGGCCTATAACAATTTTTGAAAGAGTCTGTTTTAAGGCTCCACAGTGATTGAACTGCTATTTGGTTCAGATGATTAGGGTTTAGATAATTGGTTTATTACAACTGCTACACTATTTAAATTGTGAGTGATGCATTTTTGTTTGTCTGATGAAGCGGTGTGGATTACACCGCGAAAACGCTTACTTCAAATAAATTATTTTGTTTTTATTAACATCGCCTCAAGCCAAGTCTTTAATAGTTATTTGTTCGTGTACATAGTATCTGCATTTTACCTTCCGTTTTGCTTTTTGTTTTTTTGTATACATCATCGGGGACTTGTTTCAACGTACGGGAGTTTTGTTATTTATATATATATATATATATATATATATATATATATATATATATATATATATATATATATATATATATATATATATATATACATACACACACATATATATATATATATATATATATATATATATATATATATATGTAGATATGTGTGTGTGTGTGTGTGTGTGTGTGTGTGTGTGTGTGTGTGTGTGTGTGTGTGTGTGTGTGTGTGTGTGTGTGTGCATAGAGATATGCAGATATACAGCTATGATAGGAAACAGCACACGAGAATGACATATGTTCACAGGCTATGCCAATGGAAGTGAGGAGCCCAAGCAAGAAACATGTAACACCTAGCATGACCCCCCCCCCCCAGCCGGACAGAGGAACCATACACATAGACCCAGAAACAATGTAAATAGTCCACTGCTCCCCAGACCACAGGCAGGATACAACCGGGGGGGGGGTACACAGTGCACCCGTGAAATCTAATCTTGGAACACTGACAGGAGCATCCCTTGCGGGATGCCCCAAAAATTGACATATTAAGGAAGGAAGCCAATGTGATGACCATTCTGGCCAAGGTGTGTACATACCCAGAATACAAGGCTGGGAAAGCCTGATGACCCATGGGTCGAGACAACGTACGACATGGGTCCCGTGAAGTGGAGAGTGGGCAGCATATAGTAGTGTGTTCAGACACGACCTGCACCCAGAGTAAGGATGGGTGCTGTAGAGGAGGTGTGGGTGGGGGATCTATGGGTAGCTAGGTATGGGTCTAGATGTGCAGGTGTTAGCTGATGTGGGTCTATACGGACAGCCCCAGGGATGTAAGCAAAAGTGTTCATTGGGCATAGGCGTTGCCAAAAGAGCAGCCACACCCGCTACGAGTCCCACTGCAGCAAAGTCTAATCTACATAGCAAAGAACGGAATAACCAGATGTAGATGTATATATGTAGTGGTATGTGTGTGTATATCTACCCATAGCTACATGGAGATATACCTCTCCCTCTCCATAGTACAAATGTATACATACAGAGACAGAATACATATACATACCCACATATAGATATATACATATGCAGACACCCATACACCCATATGTCATTAGATATATATAGACAGCAATTCATAAATACATACATATATGCATACAAATACAGATATATACATATATATATATATATATATATATATATATACATATATATATATATATATATATATATATATATATATATATATATATATATATCTATATGTAAACATGCACATATATATATAGCTAGGGTATTAATTGAATCATGTATGTACATCACATCTGTTAACCGGGTAAGTCTGGCTGAGCTTTTGGCTCATCTACAGCAGAGACCCAGTGAGAAAAGCTCCTCAGGACTAGAAAACAATTTATATATATATATATATATATATATATATATATATATATATATATATATATATATGATGCACCAGTTAAGGATTACATATTTTCACAGGCCTGGGGGTGAGGGGTCCAATCAACAAACGTTCAACACGTAGCAATAACCCCCCACCTAGACAGGTGAAACATACAAACACACAATTCAAGTAAACACACCACTGCTTCCCAGACCACAGGCAGGATACTACCAGTGGTAGAGACCTGCCAAGTCTAATCTTGAAACAAAGATATCAATGTCCCTTATGGGACACCCAAAAATTAATGATCACGGAGTCAGTCCCTGTAATGATTTATCCAACCAGGCTGTATACGTACACAGACCAGTAGCTTGTGCAAGGCTGATGACCTATGGGTCGGCACAACGTACAACATGGGTCCTGACACGTGGAGAGTGGGCAGTGTGTAGTGGTGTGGTTAGACCCCACCTGCACCCACAGTAAGGATGAGTGCTGTAGAGGAAGGGCAGGTAGGGGAACTATGGGTATGCAATTATGGTCCTAGGCGTGCATGTGTTGGCTGGTGCAGTTGTATTAGGACCGCCACAGGGATGTAAGTAATATTGCGAATTGGGCAGAGCTTACGCCCATACCTCTCAAACTCTAAGAGCAAAACCACTAGACAGAACCTAAACCATTGGGGGACAAATAGGGACAGAAAGCACATATTCCACTTACAACCTTAGAAAGCTGATAGAATAATAAGTTATGCAATAGCATGACTCGGCTAAAGGATGTGGGGTCCTAAACCCAATTACTTGTCTGTATTTAGTGGCATCAGTTCCCAGGTATTTGCCAGACAGGTGCAGATTGTAAGAGGAGCACACCAATAGTATGAAGCAAACTCTGCACAGGGCACGGATTCTGTACAGTTGACAGGCATGCTTACTCCCAATGGGCAGCCATTCCAGATATGGGTCCCACCGCAGCACAGTCCAGTTTACATGGCTAAGTACGGTATAACCAAATGTGTTGTTGCATAACCCACTACACAACACCTATGAACACATGGTCACAACACCTCACTGTAGACATGTAAGCCGATGTAATAGGCATCACAAGGCATTATTGTAGTCCTCACCCCACCCAGGGGTGTGAGTGTCCGACACAAACACCAAATGCAGTGCATATGCACAGCTGTTGTCGTAGACAACATGGCCAGCTGTGGACCTTCCCTGCAGCCATCCTGCACATCCTTGGATAATCCCCCTACTAACACCCCCCTTTGTGCCCCATGCACACCACGTACCTATCAGCCCCTGTTCCATTTCTATTAATGTCTATGGGTACACGTAGGTGACACCCTCTTCCCCCACTATATTGCCAGTATCTGGAACCCAAACCCACATGTAGTATCACAGCTGTCCTACAGGACACGTGTAGCTAACACATGAAGGAACACCACAAGCACACCTGGAGCAGCACAGGCTCACCACTTTGCGAACCCCCCCCACCTCCCACTCTATACCACTACATCAACTAGTGATACTGACACCTCTTGTCCTGCCTCGCATACAAATCCCAACATCTGACACACCTTCCCTATTGCTCCCCATCCAAATATACCTACGGGCTACTATACAGTTACAATGTCACTCCCACTACCTACCTGCCTACTCCTTAGCTAATCGCCTCTACTGTACCACACAAGTATGGAATAACTACACCTACCCCGAATACCTGTATGTAACCTATCCAGACCTGTGAAACAGGAATCTTACCTCACCTTAAACTGACCTTTGTCAACAGTCATACTTGACATGTAAATCCAACCAAGAGTGCTAAAACCAGAGCAGGACTCAAACGAGGTGTATCCAAAAAATGTTTAATAAATCCAAACAACACAAATGATAAAACGATAAAACATGAAAGCCTTCACTCAGTACATATGCATTTTGTCATCAAAATGCATATGTACTGAGTGAAAGCATTCATGTTTTATCATTTTATCGTTTGTGTTGTGTGGATTTATTAAACATTTTTTGGATACACCTCGTTTGAGTCCCACTCTGGTTTTAGCACTCTTGGTTGGATTTACTGGTGATTTTGAGTGCATTTCCACAACTTTATTGGGTATACCTGACATGTAAACCTGACCAAAGCATGGATGATACTGACAGTTTAACATAAACTAAGCATGATTAATGGGGGACGTAGCTATGTTATGTCTGTTACCCTCTATGAATGTGAACACTCCAGTATTAATTGGGATATCTAGCTGGGGTCAATGTAGAGCTCTACACCCCGGGCCACCGCTGACAATGGACAAGCATACAATCCGACTGTCCTGGTTGACAGAAGTAAACAAAATGCATGACGTTGCGCATGTGTATGTGGGAGCAAGTGGGTGTAAGCCTGTTTGGCCACCGGTATGCGAGTACCACACTGGTGAAGTAATGTAGAGGCTAACGGAGTGCAAGATGCCGCAACCAGATGTTAGTAATGCTGTGCTTCACACAAACAAGCGCATACCCACCTACAAATGTTCTACAGTGCCTTAGTCACCCTGTAGCCAACAGCTGTTGTTGTGGCTATTGATATAATAATCTGCACTGCCAGGCTGCAACCCCCTGACCCTGCACACTATAGTAGACGTAGTTCCACTAAGCATGGTGGATACACATTCAGCTGCTGTGATCACAAACACATCATCCAGCGCAGGCATCCAACAGTATAGGAAATGTATATAATTATGTAGATGTATGTGCGTGTGTATATATATATATATATATATATATATATATATATATATATATATATATATATATATATATATATAAAATATCTAATGAAGAATGAATGTCGTGACAATAAAGCATACAAAACGAATGGGAAGGAAAAGAACAGCAACGCCTGTATTATGTTGTGCTGTCATCTTATGTCATATCAAACTGGGCAGGGGTGAGCAAATCACTGCCTCACAAACCACAGGCAGGATACTGCCAGTGGGAGTAACATTGTCCACCTGCTAAGTATACCTTACAAACAATTACAGGGTAGTCCCTGGTGGGACTACCTAAAAATTGCAGGTTGTTTGGACTTTTTACCATTACACAAGCCAGGGCAGGTATGTACAAGGACTAAAAGGCTGGGAGAGCCTGATGATACATGGGTTGAGACAACATACGTGTAGGGTCCCTAACGCTAGGGAGAGGGCAATGTGTTATGGCTGGAATAGCAAATGGAGAATGGATGGTTTGTGTGTATGTGGAACTTGGGTGGAGTGGAGGAACTATGGGTATGAAATATGGATCCATGTGTATCAGGGTTGGATGGGCCGGTTATAATTGAACAGCCTCATGGAGGTCAGCGAGTTTGTTATAGGGAAGGGACGAATCTGCAATAATTCCCAACCATTTATATCTATCTATATATATATATATATATATATATCTATACAGATGTATATATCTACAGATACATATAAATATATATATATGTATATATATATATATAAATATATATATATATATATGTATATATATGTGTGTGTGTGTATATATATATATATATATATATATATATATATATATATATATATATATATATATATATATATAGATATAGCCATATGAGATATATATATATATATATATATATAGGTACATACACATGTACACACACAAAAGGTATCAGTAGCCATACATATACACAACCCTATAGTGCCTTTTTTAGGCAAGGTTCAAATGACAAATTCACCACCGTAACAGGTACAAGTAACCAAAATCTGAGGGTAATGCTACTCAATGCTAGAAGTCTAAACCTCAAAATGCACTCTCTCGAGGCACTCCTTAAAATGGAGAACATCGACATCTGTGCAGTGACAGAGACCTGGTTCAAAGCTCCAGAGAGCACCCCTGCTTTACCAGGCTATAATTCCTATCACACCTTTCAGCCACCTAACCCGGAACAAAGCACTAAAGGTGGAGGCATGTCCATATTAATTAAGGATATCCACACCTCCGGGCTAGTTGCACAGCAGAATGCATCCGAGATTATCCAAGTGCAACTAACTCTGGGCAAGACCGCAATCCAAATTGTAGCTTGCTACCAACCCCCCTCCATGCCCCAGGATTCCCACTCCTCATTTCTTGATACACTGGAAAGCATTAGGGTACAACCCAACACCCTAATAATGGGAAATTTCAACTACTCCAATATTAACTGGTAAAACTACTCATGTACCAACTCTTTTGCTCAACTTCTTCTTCTTTCAGCTTTTCCCAGTTAGGGGTCACCACAGCGGATCATCTGTCCGCTCATGATTGGCAGTGGAGTTTTACAGTGTCGGGTTGCCAGCCCAGCACCCAACCTTCCACAGAAGGCACACACACACATACACACACACACATGCACACACACACACACACACACACACACACACACACACACACACACACACACACACACACACACACACCTAAGGCCAATTTAGCGTGATCAATTCACCTACTGCATGTCTTTGGGATGGGAAAGGAAACCGGAGCACCTGGATGAAACCCACATACACACACACACACACACACACACACACACACACACACACACACACACACACACACCTAAGGCCAATTTAGAGTGATCAATTCACCTACTGCATGTCTTTGGGATGGGAAAGGAAACCGGAGCACCTGGACGAAACCCACATGACCACAGGGAGGACATGCAGACTCTGCAAAGAAGGCACCCCAGCTGAGAATTGAACCGAGAACCTCTTGCTGTGATGTGACAATGGTAGCCGCTGCACTACCGTGGCCGCCGTTCAACTCTTTTGCTCAGCGTTTTCTGGAATTCATAAATTCCAATGACTTGGATCAACTTATTCACACCCCCACCAGGGGCAGCAATATCCTAGACATGGTCATTACCAACATGGGCAACTGGTGTTCCACACCAGAGTTCAATTCCTCATTGGTCAGATCCGACCACAAGCTAATCACCCTAGACATCCGCATCCCGCGCCCACCCCCATTTAGGGAAACCACAGTAAAGAAACTTCTCCAAAGCCAACTTTACACTTCTTAAGACAGAAGTGGCAAACTTCATGACACCCATGCAGACGGACAATAGAGGTACAACTGCTGAATCCTACACAAATGCACTTTATAAGCAGTTACACAAGTGCATGGATCATGCTATCCCTAATAGAACCAAGATGCTATCCTCCAAAAAAAGGAAGCCAATCTGGTGGTCCTCTGCCATAAACAAACTCTACAACAGAAGAAAGAAACCGTTGCAAAAAAGAGTAAAATCCCATGACTGGATGAACTCCCTGGTCAATCTCAGTAAGAAGCTGAGATCCCTCATAAAATCCTTCAAAGGTAGTAACAAAAACAAAATTGCCACTGACTCTAAAGACAACCACAAAGCATTCTATAGCTATGTCAAGAATCTCAATGGCAACACTCAGATTTGCTCCGAGTTACAGCACAATGGCACTAAATATACAGAACCAACTGATATTGCCAACATCCTGGCAGATAGGTTCATTGCTAACTTTGCCCCCCTAGAGGGCCCATCTCTATACTGGAAGAATGCAAAGTTCCAGTAATCATGGCTGCACAGGTAAAAAACACACTCTCTAAAGCAACACAACATCCATGGGACCTGACAATATCCCAGGCTGCATTCTACATGAACTACAGAATGAACTGGCACACTACCTAAGTACCATGTTCAATCATAGCCTCACCTCAGGCTTTGTGCCCACTGAATGGTGCACTGCAACTGTTATCCCACTCCACAAAGGGGGAGCCATGACGGACCCCAGGAACTACTGCCCCATTAGCCTGATGAGCCTGGTCTGCAAAGCCATGGAACGTATCATCGTGGAACTCATAAACAAAGACACTGGTAATCTCCAAACTCTGGACCCTACCCAGTTTGGGTTTGTAAAAGGCAGATCATGTCTCCTAAATCTGACTGACTTCTCTGAAGCAGTCACCAAAGCCATAGATGAAGGTAAGGTGGTCCACACATCTTATCTAGATCTCGCCAAGGCTTTCAACATGATACCCCACTCTGGAATCATAGATAAGCTCACTAAACTAGGTATATATCCCTGTGTCACAAGATGGGTTGCCAACTGGCTCATGGACAGAACCCACACTGTGAACGTAGCAGACTCCAAATCCGACTTCAGACCAGTGACAGAGGGTTTAGTCCTGGATCCTCTCCTGTTTGGTATCTACTTCTCTGAAGTACAGGCTAGCACAGAAGGTCTTTGGCTAACAAAGTTTGCAGATGACTGCAAACTAGGAACCATAATCGAAACTCCTAACGATGTGGGCATACTACAAAAAGGCCTCACTGAGACAGATGCCTGGTGTCAAAGCCATGGCCTGAAGCTCAATGTCAAAAAGTGTATTGTCATCCCCTTTGGTAAAAACTCTGTACCCATGAACTACCACATAAGTCGTTTTCTACTTAACACCAAAAGTGTGATAAGAGACCTTGGGACGCAGGTGGACAGTAGTCTCTCCTTTGATAATCACATCACCACAGTGGTCAGGAAAGGCTCACCTCATCACAAAAGGTTTCTCATCCAGAAAAAAAGAGGTCATTGTTCC
>NC_056740.1:236604507-236634507 GCF_019279795.1 Protopterus annectens | reverse complement strand
TGTCATTGTATGTACCTCTGGGATACCAGCAAGGCAGCGGCCGAATGTCGGTGAGTATGGTTTAAGGTTATGCTTGGCAATTCACTGTGCATGTCATAGCTAAGGTGTAGGCCATGTATACAACTAACACACCTATCCATAATGCATACTGTACATGTGCACTGACACAGCACACACCTCACAAATGGAATTACCAGCCTCAAACACATGCAATACACAGTCCGTCTCAGACAACTGTGGCTACAATCCAGTGCACATTGCCCAGGCACAGCTGACATCTTCCCAACATACACAGCTATGCCATACACAGAGCAGTTGAACATGCTACATATAATGACATCCCACTCCCTCTGCTAAAACATGCTCCAGGATACTAAACCTAATCAACACATTACACAGAACATACTGGAGGGATCACCACACTCTGAAATGGACTACCCATACATGTCAGGCAATGCTACTCATTGGCCTTCTTGACAGAAACACTTGCCAAATGGATGGGGAATGGGCAATACACCCTGGGTAGCATGTGTGTGCCACAGCCTGACAGGCATACAGGGGAATAACATTAGTGGGTGGTGCATGGCAGGGAACCCCTGTGGCTAAGTTTAGCCCCAGGACCAATAGAACAGTACTCACCTATGAACCTCTGTGTACCACAGGCAACATCAGACAGGGCCCAATCATGTTCAATAATGGTCTCTACACTCACCATAGGTACAGTACAATGTCTGTGTGTTTGGTCTAATGGTAATCTACCACTCATACATGCACCACTGATGATGACTTATGTGAATACACATCAAGCAGTCACTAAACACATGTGTCCACATGTGATCTGGGAAAACACAGAGGCTGTGAGCAGCAAATGAAACACACCTGACACAGAGAGACACATCCTGCAATGGTGTGCACACCCGTGAGGTATGGTGCACAGTACATGCCAGGTTGCTGAACGGATGCACAGCAATGCTGTGGACATGGGAGCAGTGGGTTCCAGAGGGAGGGCCATCACCTGCAAACAGAAGCCATGCATCACAGTCATGTATAATGTTGGTAATGGGGATTTACTATAGTTACACTGCATGCTATTCAGCCCCACATGTCCTGCATGTTGACATGTGTGTAATTACAGGTATGTGTGTGATACTGTACTGCACCATCGCCTGCTATTGTGTGTGTTATGGGATTGCAGGAACTGTCTGTAGGTGCTGTCTGGTGTAGTGTATGGGTTACCATGTATGTTGACTGCATGTGTGTATGTCTGTGCGTGTGTAGCCACGTCTGCACACACACGTGTGTGTGTGTGTGTGTGTGTGTGTGTGTGTATTTACTGTTTAGTGGTGTTGTACAGGTCTTACAGTCTGTTCCCTGTTTACACCTCACAGGTGGTGAGGTGGGGCTGGGCCCCCCCCCCCCGCAGGGAATATGATGTCACTGATACAGACAATGACCATGAAGATAGGTGAGTTGAGACACAGGAAGGGTCATCAGGGGCTGCAGCTGGGCCAGCAATTGACAACCCACACATATCCACACCATCCACACACACAGTCACACTGCCTCTACACACCTCATCACCATTGGCCCTAGCTGAGGGACAGCCTATGGTTGGCATGGGCCAGGACAGTGTGGTATCTATGGCACATATTTCAGGACACAGCAGCCATACCCAGATGTCTGGTGGGGTATCACATAGGCAGATGTGCAGGGATGCTGGTAGGAGCACTGCTGGTCATCATGCACCTGGCAGACATGCAAACCCTATTTCAACCACACGCATGTTCCAGACTGTCATGGAGGCACAGGCACAAATGGAATGGCAGACCAGCAGGGTCTAAGGGTGCACAGGGCTCATCACACCTCTGTAACTGACAGCATCCGTGACCTAGCGGGTACCATCCGTAATTACACTGAGGTCATGGATAGACAGTGGGGTGAGACATTGGAACTCATCCAAAATGTCATGTCCATGCGTCAGGATAGGGTGGGATGGTTGCGATGGCCATGTGGGCATATGCCAGCAACACCAGCAAATGGAGGTCGCAGTGGATGTCTGAACAGTCACAGCTGCTCCCATAGTGGCAGTACCAGCCCCAGCACTGTGGAGGTGGCTGTCCACAACCCGTCAGAGCAGACCACATGCATGTGGCCCTGGCCAGTCCCAGGAGGGACCTGAATCCAGTGGATATCTGTCAAACTTGGGGGACAGTACTTGGTCTGGCTTTGTACCTGATACTGCCTGTAGCACCCCTGCCAGGCACCGGTACCATGTCCATGGCTGGAGATGGTGAACTGCAAACCCTGCCAGGTACAGTCTGCAGCTGTCCCACATTTCCCTGTATAGGGCAGCCACATGGAGGAACTGTGTGCATGCAGACACACACACATAAACAATGAACTTAGGGCAACCACATACCTGCACACACGATATCACCAGTGGCCCATAACAATACTCAGCCCCCCTCACACACACACACACACACACACACACACACACACACACACACACACACACACACACACACACACATGTTGTCAATTGTATGGCTCAGCCTAAGCCTCTGGCAAACCAACAACACACCCTGTGCATATGATAATAGCTGTGCCACTGCCTGACATCCATAACATTGATGCAGGGTAGGCTAACATTGTTCTGATGCATAGAGTGACTGTACAACAGTGTAGCAATGGAATGATGTGTAGCATGTTGTAAGCAGTAAAGTGAAATGCTAATATCTTGGAAGGTGTAGCTGTGCAGCCATGATGCATCCTAGCTTTAATTAACAATGTTGTATTGTTGTTACCAGTATCCATTCAGATTGTGTTGTATTTGTCCATGGCCACATGGCTGATGGGTGTAGTGGTGTCAGCAGGCCTTCTACAGTGGACACCAGTAAGTGTAGTGGGTGGTACACATGCCATGGCTGGGTACAACACACAGTGCCTTTGGTTAGGATGCAGTACAGGTACAGGACTGTACACATGGAGGTATGTCCCTGTGCAGGAAACACATCTGTTGCACATGTAATCCACCAAGACAGCATAGGAACAACCACACAGTGGTATATATGCGCTCTGCAATGTGGATGGCATTGAACATGCTAACAGCAGGGTGTATGTCCCTCTCACCACTCTACTGCGATCCTCACCTAAGTAACATGTGTGTGCCAATGCCGGTGGCATAGCCCTACCCTTAGGAGGGTGTGAGGTACTCAACTACTGTGAATGGTGTAGACAACAACTAACAACATGATTACATACACTGTACAGTATTACAGACAGCTATGTGGGGGGATATATGCAACAGTAACTGCAATTATGGCAGTCGTGTCCACAACAGCCACACCCAGTGAGTTATAGCAACCCCAGTAGTGCTGCACACCTCAACAGTGTGGAGGAGGGCATTGACACATCTATGACCTGTGAAGGACTGTATGTCCACGAGATGGCACCTGTGGTATGTTGGCATATGCCAAGCAGTCCTGGTGGAAACATATCCTGTGAATGGAGGTAGATTCCGTAACATCTACACACATTCCTACAAGCGGGATGGTGTACAAAAGCCTGCTATGATGTACATAGGCATTGTGCACCTCCTAACCCTCAACTACACCTGTCATGATTGGGTTGAGGAGGTATACTGGGTTCAGGTTGTATTCTCTGCCTTTGACAAGTCCATCATTTGCAGGGTCCCATGTGTTGAGATAACCAGTGAGACATTGGCCATGGGTTCATTGTTGGTATGTTCCATGTCCCTGCAGACCACAGTCATCAGGCTACCAGGTGGTAGTTCCCAGCTGACATGGTGGGTTTGTGGATGTCCTTGCCAACACTGGTGAAACCATTGTCAGGTGTAGTGCGATTGGATTGTATGAGAGATCCCAGCTACTTACTGCACCTGCCCAAGGGGTTCCCCCAACCATGTCATGTCACTTGACCGTACTGCATGATATGTTAGTAATGCCAGCCTTGCATCCTACAGGTGGGATGGAGTACTGTTAACATGTACTGCCCTTGTCGTGTAGGGTCCAGCTTATGGGATCTGCTAAGGTTGGTGTTGTATTGCAGGCCAGACATATTCGGCTGGGGGGGGATATCTATCCATGCCAGATGTATGTTGTGTGGGTCTCTCAAACCCATCAATGGTGCATGTGGACATCTATGTTGTAGTTATGTTCCCAGTTCCATCTACAGATGTATGTCCATATATGCCTATATTGATATATATATATATGTGTTCACCTTTGACAGGGGGACAATCATTTCTTTGAACGTCCCTTTCTGCAAACAGGAAGGACTAACCCGTCATTTCTTACTGCATCACAGTTAAGAGAACTGCAGTTCTACAGGCACCTTGGCTGACACTCGAACTGCAAGTTGGCATACATATCGTACTGGTGGGGGGCATGACTCCCTGCACCCCCCCTCTGGGGGGCCGGGCCCCCACAACCCCCTACTGTGATATACAAACTCCTAGTGTGCACTACAGTGGGGATAGGCAATTATTCCCCATCCCCACTATAGTGGCATCCACAACCAAATTGCCTAATCTGAAATGAATGAATGCATACTGACATTCGCACATTACACATTCTATGCATGTATTGCAGGATTGTGCAATGTTGAGAACATACTTTAGGCCTACCAGCCTCTGGACACATGGACTTCTCCCTTTGAAAGCTGAGCCATATATATGCTGACATATATGCATTCCTAGTGCTGTCTATATGTTGACATGTGGATATATACATATATATCGTTGGCTGTATGTGTTTCTATGTATATCTGCATGTATTGGCTTGTATACCTGGGCTGGATATGTATGTGGACACATCATGAATATGCATATCTGCCATGACTTAGTGGTAAATCACTTTGTGTATGATGTGCAGAGTCCTGGTTATGAGTCTTGCAAGACCTGTTTATTTTGTTGCTGGGAAGAACACACAAACCTGCTTACAACTGCTTTACGGTGCCTTAATCACTCTCTATCCAATGGGACATGCTCTTCCCATCAACAAATTAAACAGCTCCGGCAAGGCTCAAACCAAGGACCCTGTACACCCTAGACAAACCAATGTACCACTACGCCATGACAGGTACACAAATACTCAATGTTTCAGAAACATATCAGCCAGTCCTGTCATGCAACAGTGTAGTGAATCTTTACCAACATCTCGATGTCTGCGTGTGTAACTATAGTGCAACCTTAACAGATACAACATAACCATATATGTATAGATACACATGTATTCAAATATATATGTTGTTTTACTACCTCTATATACATATATATCACAATCTATGCACATATACCTGTATATCTGTTAGCAGGTAAATATATCTATATAGGTATATATGGCCATACATCTGTGGATAGCAATTGCAGATTGACAAATACACCAATGTCCACATGCACTGTTAATGGGGTTGAGAGGCCTCACACACTATATGTCTTGTATGAATAGGCATCCCCCAACAGCCAAACACCTGCGCCCTGCAATACACTACCAAGTACAGTCCGCCTCCCACAGGACATGTAATATGTGGAAGCCGTCCACGTCCCCCAGATACAGATACACATACACATATATGCTGATACCGATATTCATAGATATATATGTGTGTGTGTATATATATATATATATATATATATATATATATATATATATATATATATATACATAAATGTGACTACACATGCACATGCAGATATATGTACAGTCAGATACGTATGTAGGAGGTGCACACAATATGGAACAGCCAGTATGCCTACAGTTCACACCTGAGCAACTGGTCACTGTATGGGCTAAACATACAAATATTAATCATTGCTTGCAACATATACCCATAGAAAGGTCATAGTAAAGACACCACACACAGGTTTGCAGAAATGGGACTCCTTTAATTGTGTACCATAATGGTCCTATATGCCATATCATATAGCTGTTCAAATACTGACAACCATATAAATGGAGTACTGCAACTGTGACACAGTTACACTTATACAGTAGGCTGGTAAGGTTCACAACTGTTGCAGTCCAAGCTAAGCCCTTCAGAATGTACAATAGTGCTGACAGACTGGGCCACAGGGTACCACACAATCAACAGTATGTACTACAGTTGTGTGATTCAGCAGCCTCTAACTACACTCTGTACAATCTCCGTAGGAGGTAAAGACATTTTGTGATCCAATGGGTTGTACCCAGAATATATTGAGGCATAATGCACATAACAGTCTGTATTGCAGGGGGCAGTAGGCTTGCAGTACCCCAAGTCATGTTAGTAGTTGCAATATAGGCGGAGTATACGGTACTGTACATCCACATACCTTGTGGCAGCTCACCCCTGATACCCCCACATTTGTAACAGCCTAGGTTATTTATGGTGCTCCCCACCTGGACTCAATAATACAAGACCATATACTACTGTTACATACACTGGCCTCTGCAGTGCATAAGGGCACACATTTGTTGCCTAGGTGATGCCCACACATATATGGCCCCAGCCCCAGGGTATGTGCAGGGGATACAACAGCAGTGTACTAATGGCAGCAATGGCAGTGTGATATACTCACAGCCCACTACAGAACAACCTCCGACAGCATGAGGAATATGCAGAGCTTGGTATGTAGATGGGGGACAGAGGCTGCAACACAGGCATATATGTGGAACACTGTTGCCATGCACTAAGCAAGGTGCTGATGTTACAGGATAGTCTGCAACATATCCTTAGTCAGGGAATTGAGGTTAGATATAGATATGGATGTAGCCATGTACCAGTAGCATGCAACACACACACTGCCAGTGTCATATCTGATACAGAGCTTGTGTGGTGGATGGACAACATGTGATATGCATACCTCTGCCTAGCAAGAGGTAGGCCCACAGTAGTGACCTATGCAGACAGAATGCATTCCAAGGTACACTAGTATGTACACACACACACACACACCCTGAAACACCAGTACTATGCGAAGCATTACACAACTCTACCCACAGTCTGTCTGTATTTCCTGAACCTCCTACAAATGTGTTCGCTCTGAGTGTGCATGTTCTCCTGTGAGAGGTATTGCTACCTGCTGCCTGTATCACTGATGCCCACACACATGACGTATGTTAGTCACACAGGAAATGTGAAGGGACGATGGCCACATGCTGTAGGGATTTATAGTGGGTGCTTGCCATGACAGTGATAATTCAATGTAGTACATGTGTCATTATATATATATATGGCTATCTGGATAGGTATTTGTACATATATTTCCACCATATGTCCTGGACATGGAGTGTAGCCGTACCCCAGCTCCTACAGTCCCAATGTCTTAGTGCAAGGGAATGCCAGGTATGTATAGCAGGTATATTACTAGACTGTTGCTACTGTCATTGAGATTGTCTTAACAGACATGATGTAAGTGGATGCTGAAATCTGCTTATAACATGTGTGCCATTGGCTACTGACAGACATCCTATGGACATTATTGTAAAGTACGACTGCTAGCATGTAATGCCCCTGTGGAGTGCAGCAGAGATATTGGCCACTTTATATGGAAATTTATTTAAGATTAAAAACGTTTTAACTTTCAGATCAAAACCTAATGCAGTTAGGTGACCCGATTCAGTAGTACATTTATTTGCTCTTACTGATACTCACTATATACAGCTTATTTAGCTTCACACTTCATTTTAGAATGTTTTATTTTACATAAGTTTTATATGGCATATTATGTACTTGTACTCACCCGCCTCTTTGTTATTGTTGCCCTTTAGTTTCATCGTTCCCTTGTGATGTTTTAAATTTTAATCCTGTCAACTGCTGATGAAGCTTCTGGTTTTCTGTTTTGTCTTTTTTCAACCTTTATATGGAAATTTGGACACACCCTGTGCAGTCCAGAGGTATACACATATTCCCTTAGTGCACCACATGTGTACCAGGCCTGACAATATGGATGTAGACAGCCATGTAGATGGGTATAACACGTAACAACTGGTATACATTTAGCACCATAGATGTTGGAGTCACACACTCCTGTCTGGCCTGACACATAATGACTGTTGGTACAGGGGTGCCATGGACACATACTACCCACTAGATATGGACATACATCTGTACAGCATCCCACTCATCTGTCTGACATACATGATGTTTAAGGGAGGCCCGGCAGCAGTACATCTGGAAAGTATCTGCACATGACATCACACTGGTTAAGTACACTATGCTGCTAGGCATGTAACAATGCACTGTGCAGGCTACAAGCAGACTGGTTCAACACTGGCCTACATCTTGTATGGGGGAATGCACATATACTTGCATATATAGCAGACTCAACAGCCATGTCACAGCACAGGGTAAGATACACCTGTGTGACAGTGCATTACCACAACCAATGTGAACACAGCCACAGCAACATATGGTAGGCTAGCATAATATTACAGTATATGGACTATCTGTTCTACACCATCCTCATATGTGCCAGTCACAGAATGTCCCTATATATACTGGGCTGCTACACAGTTTGGTCTGATGGCTGTCTGTGGTATGGGACATGTGTGTGTATGGCCCTACAAAAGTGTACGGCGAAATGGTACCATACAGTGGGGCAGCATGTAACATCTGATAGAAGGGGAGCTAGGACAATGACATCTACCACAGTCTGTACACAGGCTAAAGTACATATTAACAATACACAAACTGCCAACATTCACCATCACTACACAGACCTCAGTACTGTACAAACATCCACAGAATGTCCAGCTTATGTCATGAAATATAACCCCTACTGTACATGACATGTGTAGCAATCTGATATATCACTGGCTTGTTATCAGATATGATGACACTATTTATGGTGTACAGCATATATGCACCACTTCATGCATGCCATATGTACAAATGTTGACAGTGGTGTAACTGACAGCACATGCACAGGGCCAGTATAGACATGTTGCTGTGATAACCTTGTATATTTTCCATTGTAACGGTGTTTGTTGCAACATATTTCCTATGAGGGATATGAAGTCAATAACCGTCATGGCCTTCACCATCTACAGACTGCAATCCTCACACTACTGTTTGCATTTCACAGAGAGATGCACTGTGGATAACACATGAAACCATAGGCACAACACTGTCCAGTCTGCAGATGACCCTGCTGACGGGGATTCCTCATTTACATGGAACTGACATGGCAGGTATTACTACATGTATGACAGGCATATCCAGATAAACACTATTAAACCAACATTACTCCAAATGCAGTACAGCAGCACTTACAGTCTATAGTCAGGTCAGGCACATCCCCCTCCTGTTTGTTGCCCTCCTTCCACAGTGTATGTTGTTGGAGGTAAATCTCCAATCCATCTGAGATACTGTTTGACAAACAACAGATCTAGTTCCTGCTCACAGTGACTGAAAAGGCCCAATACCACCATGATGTTCCTAGGTATTGGAATGTGTTTCTATGCAATTGGCTATGGGATTGTTACCACAGCTGTTCCACGTGCAATCAGCTAGGGGAGGGCTGCAATTCATGCAGTGGCCATCAGCTGATCATGAGCATCACATAAAATACACATGCTGCTGCCTAAGCAAGGCAGGTGTGGGTCTCCACATCCACCAGTGAGGAAGTGGGGGAGGCAGACAGAGGCAAATACATGTCAGGGAGGGGTTGGAGTGTAAAACTGAAGTATGTTTGTGTCACACACCTACCAGCACAGGGTATAAAACCCCTGACAACTATGCAGTGCTATCACAGTTTGATGCAGTTATTGGATGCACCACATGGATTACCTGATGTGGAGCACTCAGAACATATATGTGAGGGTGAGTGACATCTGAACAGGGATACAGTAGATATACAGTAGGTGTTGTACACATGCCTGTCTGCATGAACAGGTGCCAGCGTCAACACAGGTACACTCACACAGGGACGTACACACACTGACACACTTGGCAGGGCCGGGAGTGCAACTCATCAATAGTGGGATTGCCACAACACATGCACCACACGTGTCATATGGAGTTTGTATGGGCAAAGAGTATGAGGAGATGTCACACATCAGACAGCATTCTTCAGTATGCCCTGGGGGGTTGTAGTGAGTGTGGATGTGGACATACGCACCATACAACACACACACACACACACACACACACACACACACACACACACACACACACACACACACACACACACACACAGGGTGCCAGGTCCGACATGCATGGGGGGTGCATGTCTACACAGTCTACACAGGAGTGCCATGGTCAGCTGTACCACCAGGCTGTACAAGGGTAGGCAATGGGTATACCTTGGCATCAGGCCACATGACAATGGTCTGTATTGTGGCTCAGGCCTGTAGTTATGGCATTTGCCCAAACAGGTGGGTATTGCATCCCCATCCAGTCACCTGGGTGACTACTGTGTGTGGCCAATTCTGTACACCACATGCCATGTATGTGTTCCTTAGTCCATGACATGGATGGTGTCTGGGATGTGCACACCTCCCACATACATGTACAGTGACTTGGGAACTGTACCTGGGATGTCTGGCCCATGTTGTGAATGCAGATTATCATTGGATGTGCCAGTCTTGCCCACCTGTGGCAGGAACTGGTACTGGGCAGCAGGTTTACCCTTCACCTACATTGATGGCATGCTGACAGCATTCCATGATGTCAGTGTCATCTGTCCATACAGGACATGCTGTCAGGCATGGTATGTCCATTGTGAGTCACATGTGAAGGCACCACAGGTGGTGCAGGTGTCCATTACGGAACATGGTAGAGGTGCACTGTCTGCATGTACGTGCATATTGGACAGATGGGCAGGGTGACATGCCCTCTGTAGCCCACTGCTATCACTGCATAGCTGCTATCAGTGGCCAATATGCAGTGTACTACCCACGTATTGGCTGCTGCCTAGGCATGTGTGTTCATATGACATATGGGTTGAATGTGTGCTCTGGGTAATAGTAGGGTTGCTAACTTGGATTGTCTGGCCTTAATGTCACATGTATGGGTATGGCTTTGCACCCCAACCTCCCAGCTAATTTACATCTGTTATCCCTGTATGGTTGACATTGTGATATATGGTAGGGCCATCATAAAATAAATTAGCAAAACCCCCTCCACAGTTGACACACATTCACCTCTACACAGGATACAGGTTACAAACACACACACACACACACACACACACACACACACACACACACACACACACACACACACACACACACACACACACACACCTGTCATGTCTAGGAGTAGAACTCCTACCTAACTACTTTATTACATTCCAGCACAACGCAGTTATAGTACGCGCCATAGACATTACTGGGGTACTATTTCCCTACAGGTGTATTTCGCAGTGAATGACATCAGCAGGATTACCAAATTAGGGCATTTCAACTGTACGGCAAGTAACTAGCCTAAAATGCATTGCTCCCGACGCAGACAGTGAGATACACACAAAACATACACAACTGACGTGTGTGGGTACATAACCCCTGATCAAGGTTTATATCACACTGCAGCATGGAGTTGTTATTGGATGCTCCACAGGGTTTGCTAGAGACATCCTTCCCTAAAGGTGTATTTCACATTGAATGACATCAGCAGGTTTACCAAAGTAGGGCATTTCAACTGTACTGCAAGTTACTAGCATAAAATGCATTGCTTCCTACACAGACAGTGAGACACACACATAACATCCACAACTGACATGTTTGGGTATAGAACCCCTGATCATGGTCTATATCACACTACAGCATAGATCTGTTATAGGCCGCACCACAGGGATTACTAAAGAACTTTCTCCCTAAAGTTTTACTTCACAATGAATGACATCAGCAGTATTGGCAATGTAGGGCATTTGAAATGTACTATGAGTGAGTAGCCTATGATGCATTGCTCCATACACAGACATTACAACACACGCAAAACATCCAGAACTGCCATGGATGAAGATGGAAACCTACTACAGTTCTTTACCACACTACAACAGTACACAGTTACAGGATGCCCTACAGAGATTACTGGGCTATGACTTTCCCACAGGTATATTTCTAGATGTTTGACATAGCAGCCTTACCAAAGTTGAGTATGTGTATTGTACGGGGTGTGAGTGGCCTAAAAAACATTGTTCTCTACTCAGTCAAACACACACAGCACACACACTGTTGCCAGGTCTGGGGTTAGAACACCTACCTCACTACTTTATCACACTAGAGCAGTATGCAGTTACAAGACGCACTATGGAGATTATTGGGCAATGATTTCCCCAGAGGTGTATTTCTAGGTGCGTGACATCTGCAGCCTTGCCAATGTTGTGTATATGAACTGTACTGAGTGTGAGTAGCCTAGAAAGTATTTCTCTCTACACAGGCAGAGACCGAGACATGAACACATACACACACTCACACAGTTGTCAAGTCTGGGGTTAGGACTACTACCTAACTAGTTTACCAGTAAAGCAGTGCACAGATATGGGATGTGCCATGTGGATTACTGAGCTAGAGCTCCCAAAAAGGTGTATTTCACATTGAATGACCTCAGCAGGCTTGTCATGATACTGCTATGGGGAGGGCAGTGTGTGCATGGGCTATAACCCATTCATGTTGGGGTTGACATGCCACATGCGGGCACACACAGGGTCATATGCCACAGGTACATGTATACAGCTACTAGGTGACATCTTCCTTGTACAGTCATGTTGCACAGCTGGCACTTGCAACATGCCATCATGCTGACAGATACTGGTGGCTAGTATCTGCAGTGAGTGACACCTGCACCTCATGTGTTTGGAGCCCTGTGGCTGTGTGCTGGGTGGGACAGGCCCAGAAGTCTCCTTGTCACGGTCATCCTCTTCAACACATCTATGTCTGTCTACCTTTGGCTTATTATAGTGTGTTGTCCTTACATATAAGTCTGTATTCCTATGCACTGTGTGTGCAAGGCAGGAGTGGTGCATACTGACATGTGTCTGCACTAAGAACTGCAACTGCCAGATATGTCTGGTCCACTGTTGCTTGCTGTCATGGCCTCCTTGTTTTTAAGTGAGTGAGCATGCCCAGTATGGGCTTTCAGTATGTTGTTGACTAACATTGCCTTCATTCCTCTAAGTGTGTGAGCATGCCCAGTATGGCCATCTATATTGCATGTGTGGATCAAGACCAGGTGGTTTGTACTGTGGTGCTGACCTTTGTGATGTACACCGACAGGTAGCATGCTGTATCTAGAGGGTATACATCAGTCATTTGTCACTGACTGTTGCTACATTTCTGCTTAGCAGGGGGGGGCAACAAACTGTTTCTACATTTCTACACAGGGGTGGGGGGGCACACCTGATTGTTACTATAAGTGTACATAGGATGGTGGGGCACACCTTACACTTTTACACAGTTGCTAGGACTGTACTGGTATGTCAGGTACACCATTTCAGTCTGTAGTCTTACCTATCATGCTGGCTAGGGGCATACCAGTGTATTACAGATCATTGCTTTCACTACCTACATATTAGTTTCTGACTTCCTAGCCTTTACAACTGACATCCATCTGGCTGACCTGCTATAGTCTGTCTGTGTAGGGCTGGGGTAGGGGTTACCCATGAGGCTCATTCAGAGGCCATAGTACAGCATTTGCTTGTGTTTGTCTACACCTATCCTGCTGGCTGTGAGTGTTGTTGCATATGTGCCCCCCGACTGGCATGTGTGAGTCACTTACCTTGTGGGTGCCCAGTATTGAGGGTGGTGATGCAGAGCTGCCCATGTCAGATGCACATAGTACACTCCCTATACATGGCTTGAGCACAAGTAGTGTCATGTTTGGCATCCCTTTTACTGTATGCACGAGTCGGAGAGAGGTGTCACTCCCTGAGCCCCTACTATGTCAGGGCATGTGCTATGCATTGCCTCTATTCCAAGGCCAGGGCATACTGGGCACGCCTCCTTCTGCCTACTGGAGCAGGCTCAGGTTGTTCCTCCACTGAGTCGCTCTGCGCCTGTGCAGGCCTTGGCACTGGTGGGGGGCTGCCCCATGCTGTTCCTGCTGCAGCTGTTTCTGCAGGATCATATTGTGTAGCATAGCACATACAAGGACAATTTGGGTACATGTAGTTAGTGAATACTGCAAGGCTCCACCAGATGTGTCCAGGCACCAGAACTGTGACTTGAGCATCCCAAGCACATGCTCTATTATGATTCATGTTTGTGCGTGTGCATCATTATGGAGTTCTTGTTCAGGTATGTGCGCATTTCTGATGAATGTCATCAGCCATGGCTCCAGTGCGTATCCAGCATCCCCACTAGGTGACCGTGTGGGATGTCCCCATTGGCAAATGTCTGGTACAGCTGCATCAGATGCCAGATGTGGGAATCGTGGTAGCTTCCAGGGCAGCCAGCATACACATTCATTATTATGCCCTGGGCATTGCACACAACCTGGCAGTTGATGGAGGGGAAGCCCTTGCAGTTGATGTAGACCCTACCCCACTCACCTGATGGGGATTTAATGCATATATGCGTTCAGTCTATTGCATCCACTACCTCAGGATATTTCGCTATCTGGTGGAAGAGATGCATATTGCTGGCCAACACCTCACAGGTGAAGGGGAAATATACATTCTTACCGAGATGTGCTGACATGGCATGCAGGAACTGGTGGAGTACCCTGGATGCTGATGCCTGTGAAATCCCCATCATATCCCCAGTTGGCCTTTGGAAGGTACCTGTAGCTAGTATTCGTAGACCTACACATACCTTGGTATCCATTGGGATGGGTTCCCCTCTGTTAGTTCTGTGTGTCAGGCATGGCCTGCACAGCTGAACAATTTGCTGTAGGAGGTCCCTGTCCACCCTATAGCACTCCACTATCTCCAGCTCATGTAGCCCTTCGTAGGCTACCCTGAGTCTGTACACTCTTCTCCATCTCCTCACTGTGGGTTTCTCCTTACTGTGGGTTGCTCAGCAGCATTCACCACCCTCAGCCTCTTGCACATACTGGTTTACGATAGCAAAAGCAGCCCCTAACATTTTTTCTCTTGCTTTTGTTTTGTAAAATTTCCCCATCTGTATATACCAGTGGTGCAGAGTTTTTGGGAAAAATAAGGGAGGAAAGGTGTTTGCATAGTTTATAGTGGTGTGCTGTGCTGGGCTGGTCTGCTGCCTGTGTAATTGGCTGACTCTAATACATTTCACCTGTCAGCTAAGCTAGTTCTCCTTGATTACCTTCCTACTGCTGTTTTCCCTTCCCATTATCTCCCTGTTTAAGCTCGTGTTTGTGCCGCACAAACAGAGTGCTCATATGTGCACAGAGCTGCTTTTTCCTGGTTTAACTTCCTTTTTCTTCCTGTAGAACCTGGTGCATGGTGCGCACACTTGCTTACGCTTTGTAAAATGTGCTAGGCAGGTTTGGACATACCCCTAGTTTAACTGTGCTAACCTAGGAGCAATCTTAAGCCACAGGTCTCCAATCCGCTTACAGTATGCCTGACACACACCCCCATGATGTCATCTATATCCTAGTCTTGCACCCAGCTATTTATACTCTTACACTCTTGGGACCTGCCTCACACCCTGGGAAAATCTGGGATTCACTAACCTTTCCCTCATTTGCATAGGATTGCCTACTAATGCATAGTTACACATGTCCCACACTGAGCCTGCCCCCTTAGCAACCACTACTTACTGGCCAAGTTGTCTTATGCCTGCCATTGACTTGCATGGCAAAATACTGATTTTTGTTAGAATCCTCATTTTCAGTTTATTTTATTATTTTCCCCCGATCCCGTTTGCACGCCTCTGCCCTATGCTTACACAGCTGAGATCGGAGAAAGAAAATAAAAGTTGTTATATTTATTTTTTTACGGTTTGCAATACCAATGGCCTTCTACTTGGCCATTGGCATGCTTCCTCAATAATATGCAGCCTTTATTTGGAGCTGTCATAGCTCCGTTTTGGAATTTGCAGAAATGTACTCGGTTAGTAACCGAGTACATTTCTGCAGATTGCACTTGTCTTGCACAGACTATTGCAAGCTTCCTGGATTGCACTATCACGTCATTTGCATTGATTTTTCCAGCAGATGAGGTGATTTGCATACCAGGGCTTAGTCCATGCAAGATTAGTGCTGGAGCTCTTGTGCATGCCCATGCCGGCTGTTCCTGGATCGCACGGCAGACATATTGCCTGAGGGAGCTACTGCACTCATCTTGCACTCCATGCAGGCTTTTGATAATATGGGGGAGAGTGACCTAGAACATTTTAACAATCCATTCCTACAGTGTATGTGGTCATACAAAGTTTTGAATCATAGTATCATAACTATCATTGCAACTGAGTCTGATTATATTGCTTTAAATCAGCATCAATGAGAATACCTAATATAGATTAAAGTTGCTTAAGCATGAAAGTAGCAGAAGGAAAAGGAGACTCAATCCTATATATAACTTTGCATTCACAATATTAAAAAAATTGGTTGTTTAAGTAGTCAGATATTAATATATTATCATTTAGGGCATGCTACGAAAGCAAAGAATGGTATCCTGTCAGACTTCACTGTTTCAAAACAGACATACAGTAGCATTAAAATGTAATTTTCCTCACTAGACTAGTAAAATAATTACTCCATTAAAGTCCTAGCTTCTTAAAAACAGGTATTTAAAGTGATTCCATACCTTTAGGTGCATAAAAGATGAAAAAAACAACCAACATAACCAGGTACTTTTTCTTCTAGTTTCATTTTCAGCTTTACTTCCTGGTTTCCAAGTTATGGATGAGTTCAAAGGTCATGTGATGTCATCACTCACTGTATTCTTGTTTCCAGCTTCTCTAGCTTGCTGCTGGTGCCCTGTAGATGCTCATGTCTATGAAGAAACAGTCACAAAGGGTTAGAAAAGGCATTGTTGGTGGGAATTTCAAACAACTAAGTTTTTTCCATTCTAAAGAAGCATAAAAAGTGCACGAGCAGCCTCTAGAGTGAAAAAAAAAAACATGAACAGCTCTTCTCTAAAAATGTTGGGAAAGTAATATTTTCCCCATAAATCAATAATTTACATCCCTTAAACTAAATTAGGTTAAGAATTAAAATGAGAGCATTTAGTTAATGTAAAGCACTGAATGCTGATATAGTACACTAAGAACTGTAGATTTTAAGTAAAGACATATATATTAATAATGATATGAACATCTTTCAAAAATGTCAAGAGGAAGCAAAACCATCTTAACTAAAGCATCTCCTAAGGGCACTTTTGTTGTGGGGATTCCATACAGTGTAATCATAATAGACTAAACAGTAAACTCTAAAGTGTTACCTCACCCCTAACACACATGAATGTTTTACTTTGGAAATCATTAATTAATAGTAAGATAGCATGACTTTTGTATCCCAAATGAGTATATAATAAAGTTAACTGTGCCCCGGTTATACACAGAGTCTGAAAAGACATGCAACTAAGAACACTTGGACTGTCAAAGAAAGTGCAAATAAAAAATCAAAAGACAAATCGGATTGTTATCAAATAATACTAAATACTTTCTTGCAGAACTCTTTATTTAATGTCTTATTGGAATATATATACAAAGCAAAGGTAAAGTGTCTTTATTTTACATAATATTTTATTGGAATACATATACAAAGCAAAGGTCTTTATTTTGCATGGGCATAGGCATATTTCTATGTATGTATGTATGTATGTACGTATGTATGCATGTATGTATGTGTGTGTCTGTATGTATCTCTCTCTCTATATATATATATATATATATGTGTGTGTGTGTGTGTGTGTGTGTGTGTGTGTGTGTGTGTGTGTGTGTGTGTGAGTGTATGTGTGTTTGTATGTACATATGTGAAAATGGAATATTTAATAAAGATCATTGCCAATGCATGACAAGGAAGCAAAATTCCAGTGACCATTCCACACAAATGTTTATTTGTAAATGCTGATCATTTTAAAGTATTTTTTATTCCAATAAGCTTGTATATACTTAATACTGCATTCTCTTCAGTTATTAACTTAGCCTTTCTTAGAGGGAAGTTTAGAGAAATATCTGTAAACAGAGATAAAAAGTTGTAGCATTATTAAAAATAATAATAAAATAAAATAAACACCTTGCAAGTCAATCTACCACATGGTCTAAACACAGCCATCAAATCTCATCAGTCAAGAATGCTAGCATCACATCTACCATTATGGGAAAAACCTACGCAGCCTTTTAGGTTTCACTGACATTCAAAAAGTTACTTCCATGCAGGGTAATGACAAGGCATAATCTCCCTGTCAGTCCCACACAGACCACTGTATTTTAAATTTAGGGTTCATAAAATATGTCACTGCATGACATACAAAATGTTACTTTTAATTTATCCTAGACTGCTGCTGTTACCCATAGTGAGTCAGTGTGCAGTGATAGCCTCTTTGTAAGAAAAATAGTGCATCTGGTCTCCTGGTTTAAAAGTAAACACAAAAAGGGAAAGGATGGGGAGATGGGAGTGGTTAGGAAGGTGGTAGAGGAAATAAAGTGAATGATCTGTTTTACTTAATAACCGTGGCTGTCTATCATACAGTTCCATACATGAGATCTATTTCCAGACTACAAAAAAGAATAAAACACATACAGCTCTGATGGTTGCACTCCATGTTGGCACTGTGCTAGCTTGGATCATCTGCTCATTCTGGTAATTTTGTCCATACAGAATACAAGCTCTGTGCTTCTTTTCTCTTGTAGCATTCCAGGCCATGACTTTTTGCTCTACTAACATTCCTTCTCCACAGACATCCTTCAGAATTTTATCATGAGCAAGATGTAGATCTCGGAAATCTGGTTGCATGTGATTTACAATTCTGATGAAGTCTTTTCAAAAGACAAAAGCACTAAATAAATTGTGGTTATTTTACAAATTATGTTTGAAGGAGTGTTTTTTTTGGTGTACCATTGGTGGTGGCATTCTTTAGGATGATTATAAATTTGATGAGATAGAGGATAGCAGCTTGTAAACCTTTCTTTTTGAGAATTTGTACTGCTAGCCTCAGGAACTGATACATTTATAGGTAATATATATGAAGTCTAAGACACCATTAAGAATCCTGCTCACTTTGCCAATTGCCCCAAAACAATATGCAATTAAGTGACTTACTCAGAGTCACAAAGGAAGCAAATGGTGATTGAAGGAAACAAACCCTGTACTACAGGAAGTAGCTGATTAACAACTTATAGCTTTAAACCTCTATGTTAGTTGCTAGAGTTGAGCATCAATGTTTGCAGTGCTGCAGCAGTTAGTGTTGTCAACTCACACCAATCGGCTCACCGGTTTGATTCTCAGCTGGGTGTTTTCTGTATGGAGTCTATATGTCCTCCCTGTGTTTGTGTGGGTTTTCTCTGAGTGCTCTGGTTTCCTCCCATGTTAAAAAGACATGCATTTGGAACATTTCCCCCTAGGCCTGTGCTGAAAATTAACTCATTCCAAGTCAGACTTTCCCAGTTAACAAATGATAAATAAATCCATGTGCCTCTTACTGCACAGAATAAAATATTGATCCAATGCACTTTGGAGCTGTGAAAAAAATGTACATTTAAGGGGCTGAGCCTTAGGCAAGATCAACTGCTTTTCTTTATATGTGAAAAATGTTTCACTATTGATTGGGACCACTGGTTTGGATGTAGTGGGGGCCATAGAATTCCATGGGTCCACTCAGAGGTCACCTTAAGAGGAGAGTCAAGTTGTAGAATTTTTTGGTGATTGTTGTAAGAAAAAGGACAGTCCCCTGGATTCAGCAAGCAGCCATGCAGGAATAAGTTATTCCTGCATGGCAGGGACTGTCCCTGCTCAGCACAACAACATGCCATGCATATGTATGAAGGCATGCTGCTGTGCTTTAAAATGGACATGGTTTCATGTACGAGTGCAGGGGATGTGTCTGAGAGCAGAGCTCTCACAATACACATGCCCCCTGCACTCCAGAATTGCCGTTCAGCAATTTAAAATGAGCGAGAACAATTGTTACATCCCCAACCCATCAAGGTAAGAAATCTGGACAAAGCCATAAGGGATAATCATTCCTACCAAGCCAAAAGTTGATAGAATAACAGATTTAGCATAAGCACATAGCGCACACCTCACAACCCATCAGAGTAAGGAATGTGGACAAAGCCATAAGGGACAATCATCCCACAAAGCAGAAAGTTGATAGAATAACAGGTTCAGCATTAGCATGGATATTCTGAAGGGTACAAATAAAAAAAACACAACAAATACATTTTTTTATACATGCAATAAAGTTTAAGCATAGCTGCGGGGGTGTGTCCATTGATTAGCTATGCTTAGCCCAGCTGAAACAGCACAATAAGTTAAAAAGCAACAAACAGCCAGTGTAAACATAACTGCAATAGTGTAGTGGTTACAGCATAGGCCTTACAGTCATTCACGGTTTAAGCCTCACCAAAGCCATTGCCACTTTGTATGTGTAAACCATAAAATTTTAATTTTTTGCATATTTATGTAAGAAGTAACTGATTTTTCTCAACCACAGTAGTGTATTAGGCCCAGATGTGACATGTCAGCGTAATAAAGTAGTGAAACACCCATATAAACACAAGTGCCCCATACAGTATAGTCACACAAGAATAAATTAATCACAGCACATTGGGGGATGCTAGCAAAGTTAAATAAATCTAATATTATGTAATGAATGATGAATCAATCCCATACAGGTGGTAGACCAATATAATAAAACATATGGGCGGCGCAGTGGTGCAGCGGTTAATGCTGTTGCCTCACAACAAGAGGTTCTCTGGTTCGATTCTCGGCAGGAGTGCCTTCTGTGTGGAGTTTGCATGTTCTCCCTGCGTTCGCGTGGGTTTCCTCTGGGTACTCCAGTTTCCTCCCACATTCTAAAGACATGCTTCTGGAGCATTTCTCCCTGGGCCTCCGCTGAAAACAGGATCTGTGGAACCTAGTCGGACTTTCCCGGTCAACAAATGTTAAATAAAATAAAAATAAAAATATATAAGCAATGCTAAGCATTGCACAGCTATGTTGACTGGGTGTAAACATTGCGTACATATGAATACTAAGCAATGGATAGCCCAGCTAAGTGGATTTTCCCATTGGAAAGCAATGCTGAACCTGTCCCTTTAAGCACTGCCAATCATAGCTAAGCAGGTTTGCCCTTAGCTTAGCTCAGCATTTTCAAAACCATCCAATCATTGCAAAGGGTGGGAAATCAGATGTATTTAAACCCTGCAAGTGGGAATATAGCTCATAACTAGTTGTAGCTCTCCACTGTAGGCAGTATGGCAGGAGTTGGAGAGGGCATGCACTTCTGGGCACAGCACTGGGGCATACAGGAGTCCAAGGTCATGGTAGGACTCCTGGTAAAAAAAACATGACATGAGACTGCTGCAAGACTAGTACCAGGGCTCCCAATATAAAGCAGAAGCCTGGGAATGTCTCGCCCATGATCTCACCAGTGCCACTGGTATCCCTCGGACTGGTGAGCAGGACCGGCACCACTATGCTAACTTGAAATGGAGGAAGAGGGAACTCTTGGAACAGTGGGTCCAAGAAGCAAGAGACAGGGGAGATGTCCCCGTAGTGTGTAAGTATTCATAGCAATAATTGTTTCCCAAAGTCCAGCCTGTGTATGTGATGGATAGGTATGCAAAAATGTTTCTCTATTTTCATTACAGCTGCAGCTGAGCTGGCTGTGAAGCAGGAAGCCCATGCCAGCAGGTTGCAAAGGCTGCATCATGAGGCTGGTGAGTAACAATCCTGGTTGTAGTAGTCATACAAAATAAATATAAAGGAGTAAAATGTCACCTGGCACTAAAAAAATGTGTATGGTTTCCACAGAATAAACCAGACAATATGACAGTAATAGTCCCATATAGGTAATATTTAAATAAAAGTGTAACTGCCTGGCAATAAAGTTCTAAATCCTGCACTGGTTGTGTTTAGTCTGGTATTGTATGGCCTCACATTTTGCATTCACCAAGATCTGGTATGTGAATAGTACTGTTGTGTCAACTGTTTCTCACACTGTGCTACATAAAAAAATATGTGCAAGAATGTCTGTATAAGAATGTTGTAATTACAAGGTCAGATTGTACAACCAAGAAAGACTTAGAAAACACCAAAGGAAAAAATAGCACTTTCTACATAGCTCACTCTGATGAAACACAGATTGTTGCATTTTTAGCACACACAGCCACGGTTCGAATCCCAGAAGTGGTAGCAAGCTGTAAGCATAATCATACCTCTCAACTGTACAGATTTCTGTGGAATGTCCAGATATTTGCCTCATACTTCTGGCCTGTTCCTCTGTTTTCCTGGCAAATCACTGGGATGATCTCAGGATTGTACTTGCTAAATAATGACATACATTTGAGTTTCAGACTTCAGATCCATCAGAAAATGCATATTAAAACAAATCCTGTTACTCTAGTAACTTTCTTAACATTTATAAGAGCAATATTTAAAATATGTCCATATTTGTACCCTCAGTTTTTAAGCTTTGTACAGATTGTTTGCATTAAGAGGTTGAGAGGTATGTGCAGAATTATAACTAGGAATTTGGGAATATGTGTAGAAACAGTCAGGTAGTGTTAACAAACATTCCCTCCGCATGCCTACCAGGTAAAAGAATTTAGCTATAAGACAGTTGATACACTGTGTATAAAATTACCACTGCCCAAACCAAGGCCATCGGGTATTGTAATAATACCTGTAGAGTAATGATTAGAGCAATGATCATTAAAGTTGTGAGTACTGTAAGGATATGCAACTTGTTACTTGACATCCCTCCACCACCATATCTGCAACAATAATCTAAACACATAAATCAATGGGTATGTTTTACACCAAACCTACTGTTGGGACATACGTCCTATTGTTCAACAAATACTGAAATGTGTTTCTATTAATGTTCCATGTTGAAATACTATCATTGGTGGCCTGATGCTATCAATGTAACCTGCATGCCATTGTAATGGCCACTGTGGTTCCATATATGCATGTGTTCTGTTTGCTATGCAGCTGTTCCAAATCGTTTGTTTTGGGTTAATGGGAATATCTATGCATACTGTTATAACTAATTCTGGCTTGTGTTGACTATTACTAACCCACATATGTTCTAAAACTGTAACACCTTAGCACGTTTGGGAAGTCCGATCCCAGCGGACCCACTTCTCCCACCTCATCTGGCTGTTGCACCAGGCCCCAGCACAATCTGGGACCCACCCCGGGACCTCCTCGTCCACTGGTCCTGCACCACCTTCAGGTGGAACTGCCTCAGGGGATGGGGCTCTTTCACCCCCCGGGAGTGGGTGTAGACAGGATCCTGTCACCCAAAGCCAGGTCTGGGATTTGGTGTGTAGCGAGCTCTGAAAGGAGTTTGGAGATCTGCTATGCCAGCTTGAGGGTCATGTGGTGCAATTAGAGGGTCAGCCTGCCACTCCTGCTCAGCCCCTAGCACAGCCACCTTCGGGTCTATGAAGGTGCAGTGGTGACTGCCCGTGGGTGGGGACCTCAGTCCCACTGTTTCCATTTGGGGGCTCATGGGCTTCCGATTTCCAACCCCCCCTCCCCATCCAAGGTGTTTACCCCCACATGTCATATACTGCCCTTGTATGCTGTCTTGTCTGTCTTTTTTCCCAACCTACCTCACCAAATATACCTACTATCCTTCCCAAGCATCCCACTATCACCTTAAAAAAAGAGCAATCTGTTCCCAAAAAAAATTTTGCTCCATACATAGCTGTCCATTTCACATGGGTCCACGTGACACATGGAATCTGGTCTAATTGGCTTCACACCACATTATTGTTGTCCTCACACCTCTCTCAGGGGTCTGAGTGCCCAAATATAATATACCTCCAAATTCAGTATATATGCAAAGCTGTTGCTGTAGAAGAAATGGACAGCTATGGACCTTCCCTATACCTGTCCTGTACATCCCTAGCTACTTTCCCTACTGTCTTTCCCTCTGCATACCCCCTTTTTCACCACTTTCCTATCACCCCTTTTTTCTTTTCTTTTAAAGAAATTAGCACGGGGGTAAACAGGAGTAAGGTGTTTTAAGCAGTCATAAGTGGGATTAAGCCTGTTTTCATGGCACTAAGCAATGCCTACACAGATTAATCACTTTTAAGGCTGTCTGTAAGCATATTTAACCAAAAGTTAGCAATGCTACTGCCGCACAAACCACCACTAACCCGCTTAGAACTGTTTAAAAAGTGCCTTAATCACTCTGTATCCAACAGCTCTTGTTCTGCCCAGACACAAAATAATCAGTCATTGCAAGTCTTGAACCCAAGACCCTCCACACCATACCAGGTTACCACTAAGCCACCTGAATTGTAGATATTTATTTATTTCCATTTGTTTACAGGGAAATTCCGACCAGGCACAGGTCCTTTTTCAACAGAGGCCTGGGGAGAAAAGCTCCACATTATGTACATGATAAATAGAGATACAAATTTGCAACAATAGTAAACAACATTACAGGCTGTTGGCTTTAATTCAATAACAAGATATTGATTATCAACAGTATATACAATAAATGTTGCAAGTTAAGATCATTTCTTGTCGTGTATAATATTAGATTTTAAAGTATGCAAAGACAACTAGCTAATTCTGACTGTGGTTAGTAGTGGCAGTAGTATAGTTGGGTAAGAGTCTAGCTGGGAGGGTAAGGGTGGGCGTATTAGTCTGGGTTAGAACAAGGACAAAGCCAGTGCAAATTTAAGTGGGATTTGAGCGCAGTCTTGAAAAGGCTGCTGGAAGGTAGAGTAGTTATAGAGGGTGGAAGATTGTTCCAAAGTTTACATATGGTACATGAAAATATGGCTTCTCCTGCTGAGTTTTTGGGTTTGATAACAGTGAGTTGATTTTTGTTGCTTGCTCTTAGGGGCCTAGTGAAGTGATAGGGTTGGAGAAGGGTTTGAAGGGAAGGGATGTTATGTGGGTGGTTAATAAGTTTATGAGTGAGGGTGAGTTGATTAAAGTGAAGGAGTTGTGCCATAAGGGATAATCGTCCCTACCAAGCCAAAAGTTGATAGAATAACAGGTTTAGCATAAGCACATAGCACACACCTTCCAACCCATCAGAGTAAGGAATGTGGACAAAGCCATAATGGACAATCGTCCCACAAAGCAGAAAGTTGATAGAATAACAGGTTCAGCATTAGCATGGATATTCTGAAGGATACAAATAAAAAAACACAACAAATACATATTTTTTTATACATGCAATAAAGTTTAAGCATAGCTGCACGGGTTTGTCTATTGCTTAGCTACGCTTAGCCCAGCCGAAACAGCACGGTAAGTTAAAAAGCAACAGATAATCAGCATAAAGATAACTGCAATAGTGTAGGGTTACAGCATACGCCTTGCATGTAGTCATTCACAGTTTGAGCCTCATCAAAGCCATTTCCATTTTGTATGTGTAAACATTAAAATTTTAATTTTTTGCATATTTATGTAACAAGTAACTGATTTTTCTCAACCACAGTAGTGTATTAGGCCCAGATGTGAGGTGTCAGTGTAATAAAGTAGTGAAACCCCCATATAAACACAAGTGCCCCATACTGTATAGTCACACAAGAATAAATTAATCACAGTACATTGGGGGATGTCAGCGAAGGTAAATAAATCTAATATTATGCAATGAATGATGAATTAATCTCATACAAGTGGTAGACCAATATAATAAAACATAAGCAATGCTAAGCATTGCACAGCTATGTTGACTAGGTGTAAGCACTGTATACATATGAATACTAAGCAATGGATAGACCAGCTAAGTGGATTTTCCCATTGGAAAGCAATGCTGAACCTGTCCCTTTAAGCACTGCCAACCATAGCTAAGCAGGTTTGCCCTTAGCTTAGCTCAGCATTTTCAAAACCATCCAATTATGGAAAAGGGTAGAAAATCTGCTGTATTTAAACCCTGCAGGTAGGAATATAGCTCATAACTGGTTGTAGCTCTCCACTGTAGGCAGTATGGCAGGAGTTGGAGAGGGCATGAACTTCTGGGCACAGCTTTGAGGCATACAGGAGTCCAAGGTCATGGTAGGACTCCTGGTAAAAAAACATGACATGAGGCTGCTGCAGTACCAGTTCCAGGGCTCTCAATATAAAATGGAAGCCTGGGAAAGTCTCACCCATGATCTCACCAGTGCCCCTGGTATCCCTCAGACTGGTGAGCAGGTCTGGCACCACTATGCTGACTTGAAATGGAGGAAGAGGGAGCACTTGGAACAGTGGGTCCAAGAAACAAGAAAGAGGGGAGATGTCCCAGCACTGTGTAAGTATTCATAGCAATAATTGTTTACCAAAGTCCAGCCTGTGTATGTGATGGATAGGTATGCATAAATGTTTCTCTATTTTCATTACAGCTGCAGCTGAGCTGGCTGTGAAGCAGGAAGCCCATGCCAGCAGGTTGCAAAGGCTGCGTCACAAGGCTGGTGAGTAACAATCCTGGTTGTAGTAGTCATACCAAATAAATATAAAGGAGTAAAATGTTACCTGCACTATAAAAATTGTGTATGGTTTCCACTGAATCTTCTTCTTCTTTCGGCTTTTCCCGGTTAGGGGTCACCACAGCGGATCACCTGTCCACTCATGATTGGCAGTGGAGTTTTACGGTGTTGAGTTGCCAGCCTGGTGCCCAGCCTTCCACAGAAGGCACAGACACACACACACACACACACACACACACACACACACACACACACACACACACACACACACACACACACACACACTCTCATGCCTAGGGCTAATTTAGAGTGTTCAATCCACCTACAGCATGTCTTTGGGATGTGGGAGGAAACCGGAGCACCCGGAGGAATCCCACGCGACCACAGGGAGGACATGTAGACTACGCAAAGAAGGCACCCCCAGCTGAGAATCGAACCGGAGAACCTCTTGCTGTGAAGCGGCAATGCTAACCGCTGCACCACCGTGGCCGCCTGTATGGCTTCCATTGAATAAATCAGACAGTATGACAGTAATAGTCCCATATGTGTCAACTGTTTCTCATACTGTGCTACATAAAAAAATATGTCTAGGAATGTCTGTATAAGAATGTTGTAATTACAAGGTCAGATTGTACAACCAAGAGAGATTTAATCAGAAAACACCAAAAAAAATAGCAATTTCTAAATTGCTCACTCTGATAAAACACAAATTGTTGCATTTTTAGCACACACAGCCATGGCTCGAAACCCAGGAGTGGTAGTAAGCTGTATGCATAAAATTATACCTCTCAACTGTACAGATTTCTGCAGAATGTCCAGATATTTGCCTCATATTTTTGGCCTGTTCCTCGGTTTACCTGGCAAATAACTTGGATGATCTCAGGATTGTAGTCGCTAAATAATGACATACATTTGAGTTTCAGACTTCAAATCCATCAGAAAATGTATATTAAAACAAATCCTGTTACTCTAGCAACTTTCTAAATTTATAAGAGCAATATTTAAAATATGTCCATATTTGTACCCCCAGTTTGTTAAGCTTTGTACAGATTGTTTGCATTAAGAGGTTGTGAGGTATGTGCAGAATTATACCTAGGAATCTGGGAATATGTGTAGAAACAGTCAGGTAGTGTTAACAAACATTCCCTCTACATGTCTACCAGGTAAAAGAAGTAGAATTTAGCTGTAAGACAGTTGATACACTGTGTACAAACATACCACTGCCCAAACCAAGGCCATAGGGTATTGTAATAATACCTGTAGAGTAATGATTAGGGTAATGATCATTAAAGTTGTGAGTACTGTAAGGATATACAACTTGTTAACTGACATCCCCCACTACCATATCTGCAACAATAATCTAAACACACAAATCAATGGGTATGTTTTACACCAAACCTACTGTTGGGACATATGTCCTATTGTTCAACAAATATTGAAATGTGTTTCTATTAATGTTCCATGTTGAAATACTATCATTGGTGTCATGATGCTATCAATGTAACCTGCATGCCATTGTAATGGCCACTGTGGTTCCATATATGCATGTGCTCTGTTTGTATGCAACTGTTCCAAATCTGTTGTTTTGGGTTAATGGGAATATCTATGCATGCTGTTATAACTAATTCTGGCTTGTGTTGACTATTACTAACCCACATATGTTCTAAAACTGTAACACCATAGCACGCTTGGGAAGGCCAGTCCCAGCGGACCCACCTCTCCCACCTCATCTGACCGTGGCACCAGACCCAGCACATCTGGGACCACCCTGGGACCTCCTCATCCACTGGTCCTGCACTACCTTTGGGTGGAACCACCTCAGGGGATGGGGCTCTTCCCCCTGGAAGTGGGCACAGACAGGATCCTGTCACACAAAGCCTGGTCTGGGGTTTGGTGTGTAGCGAACTCTGAAAAAAAATTTTGCTCCATACATAGCTGTCCGTTTCACACGTGCCACTTGACACATGGAATCTGGTCTAATTGGCTTCACAACACATTATTGTTATCCTCACACCTCTCTCAGGGGTCTGAGTGCCCAAATATACCTCCAAATTCAGTATATATGCACAGCTGTTGCTGTAGAAGAAATGTACAGCTATACCCATCCTGTACACCCCTAGCTACTTTCCCTACTGTCTTTCCCTCTGCATACCCCCTTTTTCACTTCTTTCCTATCACCCCTTTTTTCTTTTATTTTAAAGAAATTAGCATGGGGTAAGCTGGAGTAAGGTGTTTTAAGCAGTCATAAGTGGGATTAAGAATGTTTGCTTGGCGTTAAGCAATGCCTACACAGATTAAGCACTTTTAAGGCTGTCTGTAAGGATATTTAACCAGAAGTTAGCATTGCTTACCGCTGTGCAACCCCCCGCCAACCCACTTACAACTGCTTAAAAAGTGCCTTAATCACTCTGTATCCAACAGCCCTTGTTCTACCCAGCAACAAAAAAATCAGCCCTTGCAAGACTTGAACCCAGGACCCTGCACACCATAACAGGTTACTACTAAGCCATCTGAGCTGTAGATATTTATTTATTTATTTATTTCCATTTGTTTACTGGGAAATTCCGTCTGGACACAGGTCCTTTTTCAGCAGATGCCCGGGGAGAAAATCTCCACATTATGTACATCATAAATAGAGATACAAAGTTGCACCAATAGTAAACAATATTACAGGTTGTTAGCTTTAATACAATAACAAGATATTGATTATCAACAGTATATATAATAAATGTTGCAAGTTAAGATAGTTTCTTGTCATTTATAATATTAGTAACAAAGTTGTCAGACAAGATTTTAAAGAATGCAAAGACACCTAGCTAATTCTGACTGTGGTTAGTAGTGGCAGTAGTATAGTTGGGTTAAGAGTCTAGCTGGGGAGGGTAAGGGTGGGGGTGTTAGTCTGGATTAGAATAAGGACAAAGCCAGTGCAAATTTAAGTGGAATTTGAGTGCAGTCTTGAAAAGGTTACTGGAAGGTAGAGTAATTATAGAGGGTGGAAGATTGCTCCAAAGTTTAGACATTGTACATGAAAATATGGCTTCTCCTGCTGAAATTTTGGGTTTGATAACAGTGAGTTGATTTTTGTTGCTTGATCTTAGGGGTCTAGTGAAGTGATAGGGTTGGAGAAGGTTTTGAAGGGAAGGAATGTTATGGGGGTGGTTAATAAGTTTATGAGTAAGGGTGAGTTGATTAAAGTGAAGGAGTTGTGGGAGTTCTAGACAGTTTAGTTCTTTAAGGGAGATACAATGATGGATGTGGTAGGAGGTTCCATTGGCAAATTTAGCAATTTTGTTGTAACAAGCATCCAGCTTGTGTAGATCTGTCTGTCTAAGGTTGGTAAGTATGGGGGATGCATAGAGTAGGGTGGAGATTAGCTGGGAATTGTCTATGGAGATTCTAGCCACCTTGGTTAGGAATTGGCGGCTTCAATATAATGTACCATGTTTCTTGTGAACTTTTCTATTGTTAGAGATATGTGGAGGTCAAATCAAAGTTTGTTGTCTATTTACACACCGAGTAATTTTGT
>NC_056740.1:236547007-236599507 GCF_019279795.1 Protopterus annectens | reverse complement strand
GTGGGTCACGCCTGTAAACTGTGCAGATCTGCACAGAATGTCAGGATTTAGCCATTGTAGTGTTTGTTATTTTCCTCCAGACATCAATATTAGTCTGGCAAATAGCTGAAGGTGAAAGTAATGAAGTCATGACAGACACGAGTATCAGACGCCACCACCTTCAGAATAGACATGGTAATGCGAAATGTATCATGCTACAAACTTCATAGGTTTGCAATAGGCGTATCTACTATCTGTTCCTATATATCCCCCCCATGTTAGGCTTTGTCCACATGTGATGATCTAAGAGGTGGCTAGGTTGGGTCACAGCTAAGGAGCCTGACACATCCTTGGAAAGGACAGCTCACATATGGCAATCACTAGAGTGTCTGCCAAACAGTCGTGTCTGTGCCACTGCTAGGCCAGTTAATGGGATGTTGTCCATATCCATATGTTACCTGTGAATATGAGTATTATATATGTTTGTATTAAAAATCTCGGATACCTATATAGGGCATGAGCATAGTAAAGCATTGTTGCAGATGTGTGTGTCAAACTGCATGTGATATATTGAATTAATAACATTCAACTGTACAGTGTTATTTTGGACAAAGTTCACAGTTGTGACAGATATCTTTAGTCACTTACACATATACTTGTGTTATGGCAGCTATATTGATACTTTATCAAAATTGACTTCCCTGTTTTGTCACCCAGTGATGTGGACCAATGAGCAGACGTCCTGGTATAACAGGTTGAGACGTATGATTGAGCTGCAAGACTGTAAATACAGTGTGCCATAACGACATAGAACATAAATGTATACCAGGTATCCCCTGAGCATGTGTATGTATACGTATTTTTTAGCTGAAAGGCACAGAAGTAATAACATGGGTCACAAGTAGTCCGGAAAATAGGATGTGCATTTTGCACATGTGTGTAATATCACTGTCACTGCATACAACAAAATAAAATGTGTACTGCTACTGATTGTAGCATTGGCATGACACTGATATGGGTACTACAGTAGGCATGCTTATCACGTAGTAATCAGAGAAGTGTACAACTGTGTTATGACCCACTGTCCATGCCTACCACTAACAGCTATATCAACACCTATATACACTGGATATCAAAGTGTACACACCCCTGTTGGAATGGCAGGTCTCTGTGCTGTATGCCAATGAGACCAGTGAAAGTCATGTCAAAATGCTTCTCACCTCAAATGTGACCCATAACCTGTACAATTCTATTGAAAAGAAAAAAGCTGTTTCATGGAAGGTGAGCAACCATTGCTAAGTGAAGATGTGATATGATGTTAGAGTATAAATCAAGACAAATGGATGCTGTAATCATTTAAGCAGATATTTACACAACATATCAGTGTAAGGGTGTGCACACACATTCAGCTGGCTTACTGTAGTGAGTATTAATTCCCATATGTTTCCACTGGACAGGTTGTTATATTCCCTACTGAACTGAGCAGGCTATAGGAAACATCACAAGTGGGGATTTTGTTGACATGTGCTTTTGTGGGGTCATGTTCCATTTGCATAAGTACCATGCACTGTAATGTAACAAGGGTGTGTATACTTCACATATACTGTAGTTATATGGAATCACTAGTACCTTACCTGTACAACCATCCTCCACCAATGATGGAGTAATCCCCCTTTGTGGACAGCACCAAGACACAAAGCACATGACAGGTTGCTATAGTAGCTGTACAGGGACACATAGGTGCAGACCACAACTTGGAAGCAAGTGGACCTCTATCTGAGCAAGCATGTAGGTTCACAGGTGACTTCCTGTAAGGCTGACTATGACTAGACATCAGACATATCTAAACCACCAAGACCAATTGCAACCATGTCTACATGTGTAGGCAGTCTCAGAGCCAGTAACACAAGTCAACCTGTACTAGGGGTAAAACACACCTCATACACACATGCCATGGCTACAGGCAACCTGCATCATAGAGAATAGGTGGGAACAGTGGCACCCTGTCCACAACATTAGTACAGGGGGATATGCACATCGCCCACACTCCTGTCCACATCAATAGTGAGCATGGGCATAATGGCAATTGATGGCATCAACAGCAAGACTCAATGGGCCATAAGAACATTACAGTTTGCCTCCTACATGAACACAGACATGTGCTTACAGTTCCATCACACATTACAGTCAAACACACACATACCACCATCCACACACCATCCACATGGAAGATGGCCACTGTCATCCTTCTACACAGAAATGAATGGTGAATAGTGGATTATGCCATTAGTGTACAACACTAGGGGAACTGGACAGGTCAGGGCCAGGAGTGTAATGCAAGATGTCAAAGCCATGATAGCTTACAGTGTTATGGTATAGTCTGGATTATTTGCAAGTAATATCCACTGATGATGTGCACATGGACAACTGTATGAGGTCCTCTAACCTTTTTTCCTGTTTATGTCTTCCAGGTACAATGTCCCAGGAATGTCTGCCTGCATTCACAAACTTGGAAAATGATGCAATCATCCAGTACATCATCATGCACCATGCCATCCTCTTTCGCCGCAGGGCCCAGGATCTGCAGGAGAGGACCACCTTCTTGAATGAGCTCATCCACAGGATAAACGATGTTGGCCTGCACAACCAAAATTATGAGCAGGTGTGGCATCAATGTACGGATCTGATCCACCACGCCCATCAGCATGCTGGTGCAGTTAGGAGAAACCAGCTAGCCACAGGTGGGGGTCATGCCATCCAGCCCCCACTGACACATGATGAGGGGAGCTCCTCATCAGCCTTGGGGCACCTGCCCACCAGCCAGCCAAGCCAGCAGGCTGAAGACAGCATTGTGGAGGTGGGTGCCACCCACACAATGGACAAGGAGCATGCACGCATGGCCCCAGGGAACATTACTAGACCACTGTTGCTGTTCCATTTTCATCTGTAAAGTATCTACATGCATATGTCAGATAAGATAGTCTGTTGCTGCAGTGTAGTAATGAACAGATGTGCATAATCTCTAGTATTGTGGGTTTGTATTGTCGATGTGCTAAAATGCTGCTCCCATCCTGTACCAGTGCCACAGGTGTGGCTACTGATATTACTTCTGTCATACAACTATTTAGGTCCCACTGGTATACAACTGGGGCAGCAGCCTGTAGCTGGTGAGTATGGAGTTGTTTTGTTCAGGTTTGCCAATACACCAGCCATGTTATGGCCATACTATTTGCCATGCACACATTTAACACACCTACCCATAATGCATGCTGTACATGTTCACTTATTGTTGGTGTCAACTGCACTGCATTACAGTGGTCACCATGGTGGCATATCTAAAGGGTATGTAAGAGTCCTTCAGTATACCTAACAATCTGTCAGTGCAAGATGTGTGGACAGAGATGAACATAATGGTGGGCAAATGGCCTACAGTAGGGACATGTCTGAAACATTACTCTTATACAGTGGCTACAACAGTGTATACAACACTATTACAATGGCAACTGTTCATGATATAAACGTCATATCACAATACCACATTCCACACCTTTTCCAACCTGTAATGTGATCCTAACATGAGCAATGAATGTGTAATATGGAATCCTATCTTAGGACAACAAATATGGGGAATACATACCTTAACAAATACTGGAAGCATATGTGTGCACACACTCCAAGTAACATATTGTGGATGCAGTTTGTGCTGTACTGACAGCATTCACTCTTTTTGAGTGCACACCTTCCAACAAGTACAGGGCCTCAATGTCACACCAAGTCATGGTCTGCTATCCAAGATGTATGTCCATGACATTTGTCCACTCACCTACAACAGAGGCAGCCATGGCTTGCACACATCTTATAAACCATGAAATGGATCCTGTATCTGAAAGGTAGCACTCAGGAGTGGGAAAAGTAGCCTTACCTCACCACTGCATATACCATGGCAAACAGTACAGACAGTCATGCATGTGTGTATGAAGTATGGGACAACATTGATGTAGAAAATAAACAGATGCCCACCCAAAACAGATGACAAAACATGTTGCAAACTGGTCATGGTGGCTGCCCAGAAACATGCAGCAACACTGAGAGACTTGCAGGAATGTCTAGCAAGTACTGCCAGTGCAACACCTGTGTTGACAATTGCCTAGATTCTGCATAAGTGTGGCCTATGGGATAGGGTAATCACACAGAAGAGTTGTCCCACATGATACATCATCCAGGGCTCTCTACATGTAGCATAAGCATAACATCAAGTCTCCCAAAGGCATGTGCTGCAATGTGTAATAGTGTCATGAGACCAAGGCTCAGACCTACAGACAGTATTCATAAAGATACGTGTGGTGCACAAGCAACACCTCACCCCACCTCAGGGCCACCAAACTCAATATTTAGCTTGCTGGTGCCAGTGTACACCTTTAGGTTTGCTGTTCATTAGCTGAAACTATGCCGGTACACATGGTGTTTGAAATTTGGAACACTGCAAAATAACACTCGTGTGGCCCATAGTTGTCAAGCATCTGCAATAAGGCTGAGGATGGGGAGGGGTGTTGGCTTGAAACACAACAGTGAACTGAAGCATATATCTAAAGCTTGCTAAGAATGGCTGTATCTGAACACAATGAAGGTTATGAATTGTGCCAGACATAACCCTGATTCTACAGCAATAGTGAAGCCAGTGTGTGACCTCCAAGGGCTGTGCACATGATCAGACCTTGCAATCTGGCAGAGATGGGGGACATTTGTAGGGCACAGTGACTAAATAATGGCAAGTAAAGATGGGCCATGCTAGTATACCCCTTCCAGGAAGGGTGACTACTGTAGCTCACTTAACAGGCGCTTCAACAAACCATATGCGTTAAGGGTGTGCACACTTATGCAAACCACATTTGTATGCATCTCATTCAGCATCTGCATGACTAACACATTTGTTTGATACTGCATTGGATTGCACAGGTCATATGTCACATATCAGGTGTGTGTAATGTTAACAACTGCAGTATTGTGGCCCCATTGCATATCATAGAAGAGGCTGGCATGTCAACAAGGGTGTGTACACTCCTCATATCCACATTAAGCTTTGAAGGTTGTAAGTGTAATCAGATTTTATTGTACATACATGCACTGCTGATGATGAGATATGCAAATCAAAGGACAGGCATTAATTACTGACATCAGTTCTCATATCTTCCCAGGTATTAGGCAGACAAACACATAGGGTCTGTGAGCAACAGAGCAAACATAACTGCCACACATATACACATTCAGCAATGGTGTGTACACTTGTGAGATATGGTGCACAGTACATGCCAGTGTGCTGTACAGGTGCACAGCAATACTGTGTACATGGGTACAGTGTGTTCCAGGGGAAGGGCCATCACCTACTAACACAACTCATGCATCACAGAGATGTATAATGTTGGTAACAAGGATTGAGTATAGTTGTAGTGCATGCTGTTGAGTGCCATATGTCATGCATGTTGACTGTTGGGTAATGAGAGGTCTGTGTAATATCTTTGTGCCACCTCACTTGTAAGTGTGTGTGTGTGTGTGTGTGTGTGTGTGTGTGTGTGTGTGTGTGTGTGTGTGTGTGTGTGTGTGTGTGTGTGTGTGTGTGTAGAAGTAAATCATAATGTACAAGTCTTAATTTACATTTCTTGTATGCCCCTCACAGGTGATGAGGTGGGTCAGGGTCCCAAACTGATGTTAGTGTCCATACAGACTCTAACAATGATGATAGGCATAGTGAGGCACAGGCAGGGTTGTCAGTGGCTGAATCTGTGCCATTGGTTGGCATCCCACTATTATCCACCCCATCCCCGCACACAGTCACAATGCCCATACATACCCCATCACCAGTGGCCATAGATGAGGGACAGTTGGTGGGTGATGGCATGGGACAGGAAAGTGTGGTGACTATGGCAAGTGTGTCTGTACACAGCAGCCATAGCTGGATGACCGGCAAGGTACTACACAGGCAGATGTACAGGGGTCCTTGTAGGAGGGCTGCTGGCCATCATGCCCCTGGCAAAGTGCCACAGCAGGTGTCACTAGATGCATGCTTTGAGCCATCATGGAGGCACAGACACATATGGAATATTACACCAGAGATAGTCTGAGACTCCAGAGTGCTACTCTTCCTGTTGTATGTGACATCCGTGATCTTGCAGGTGGAAATCCTCGACCATGTGATGTTTGTGTTTGAGCATGTGGTGGGAGTAAGGTGTTGGCCATGTGGACGTAGGTCAGTAACACCAACAGGTGGGGGTCTACGTGGATGTGCAACAACTCAAAGCCACTCCCGTAGTGGCAGTACCAGCACCAGCACTGCAGGGGGGTGCTGTCTACACCATAATGCAGCAGGCCATGTGCACATGGTCCTAGCTGGTCCCAAGAGGGATGCAGATCCAGCGGTCAAGTATCATTGTCAGGGGAGAGTACCCTATCTGGTGATCTGCCTGGTAGTGCCCATGGAACCCCTGACAGGCACAGTTCCCATGTCCATGGCCGGACCTGGTGAACTGTACACCCTGCCATGTACAGTCTGCAGCTGTCAAACAAACTCCTATATAGGGCAGCCACATGGCAGAAATGTGTGCATCCACACACTCACATCACCAACACAGCTAGAGCACCTCCATAACCACACACACCACGTCTGCACAGCCCATTTAATAAAGAACCCCCTAACCCACACTCATGATGTCAACCAAATGGCTCAGGATAGGCCTCTGGTGAACCCACAACACACCCTGTGCATATGATGATACCTGTGGCACATCCCTGTCATCCATACTATCAATGCAGGGACATGCTAATATGGTTCTGATGCACAGGGTGAATGTATTAAGCTTTAGCAGTGTAATGCTGTTTAACATGTTTTCAGCTGGAATGATTAATGCTTACACATCATGGTGTACAGCTGTCCAGCAATGATGCATTATAGCCCTTATTAACACTGACTGATTATGGTCTCCATAATGTATTCTGTTTGTGTTCTAGGTGTCTATGTGTCAGCAGGTGTTGGTCTGCTGTCCATTCCTACAAGAGGTGTGACACTGTGGTGACACATTGACTGTGTCAATTCCCGGGTACAGCTGAATACAGGTAACAGGTCTGTATAACAGTTACTGCATGTGCCACATGGCTGATAGGTCTGAGGGGTGTATACAGGTGAGTGCATGGTGGCTTATGTAAGCAGCTGTTCTACAGTGGACAATGGTAAGTGTACTGAGTGGCACACACAAACTGTTTGTGAATAACACCCACACAGAGGCTTTGGTGTTGATGCAATACACAGAGAGTACTGTTCACATGGATGTACTTCATTTTGCAGTGAACTCATTTTGGCTTATGTAATTCCACCAAGACCAAATTGCCAAAACATCACAACAGTAAATAATCATTCTGTCAGTTTAATGTCATTGACAATGGTACTGGCAGGGTATATGTCCTCTTCCCCATTGTAGTGCAATCCTGGAGTTGGTAAACATAGGTGTGCTGGTGTGGGTGGCACACCCACTTTGGGTGGTGTGAGGTGGTGTAGAAACACACATAGTGTGATTAACAACTACTTAACCTGTTAACATAAGATGTGCAGTATAATGGCACACTAAGCAGGGGGATACGCATAACAATAACCCCAATGTGGGTGCCTGTGCCCACAACAACCACACCCATGTATATATACCAACTCACATATCGCTGTATAGCTGTACAGTGGGGAAGAGGGTATTTACACATCCACTACTAGTTTTGATTGAATGTATTTCCACAAGATGATTGCTTTGAATTGTTACCCTTTGCCAGTTAATTCTCAGACAAATGATCTCCTGGGACATATATTTTCTTTAAACTTAAGTAGATCCCTTCACATATACACACACTTACTTGGCAACACTGAGAGTAGAGCCCCTACCTAGTTACTTATTGCTACTAATGTGTTTGGCGTTAATTGCACACACCAGAGTTTTTAGGGTGAAGTGTGTCCCAATTTTCCTGTCAAGTGAAGAACTTCACCAGGCCTTGTACAGTATGGTAATGGAGGATGTACTGGGTATTAATGAACAATACATAGTATGACATACTGTCATATACCAATTGGCAAACACATACAGTCATAGACACATTTGACATACCTAGATTTAGCAGTGCTAACTACCTTGTCAGTGAATCCATTCTGTTACAGAGATTTTGCACACAGCACACGAATCATTGGGCAGGATAGTGTAATCATTTACCTGTATGGCTGTTGGTGACAGCGGTCCTCATACAGTGGACCTTGGGAAATGTACTGGTGGTACCATGGTGTAAAGACAGTATACCCAGCACCCACACCTCACATTGGATATTGTACTCACTGAAACCCATGATAATGCTCTGACATACCCACAATCACACATTGACCAGGACTGCAATAAAAATCCTTATCTATCTAATCAGTGCTACTACAGGGATATGCATTTATTGCACATGCCACAGGGATAGCAGGGTGAGGGTTTGTTATGGCTCTCCTATGTCAGCAACATCACTATCCCTTATAATGTATGGCAAGATTTATTGTATTTGGAAAATGTGGCCTCAGAATGCTGTCTCCTGCAAATATGCGCACTCACACACATACACACACTTGCCAGGACTCACAGAGTAACCTGTGCCTATCTACCCATTTGTAGAACAGTGTTATGCTGGTACTGCAAGTTGCAGGTAGCCCATAGGGTGAAGAGTGTAACAAGATAATAATGGCAATTATAGCAGCAGCCATTTCTAAGTATAGCAATGGGGGATGTAGTGGGTGAGAAGGCCCTTAGAGTATTTTCAACAACAAGTTTACAAAGACACACACACACTGTTATTCTCAGTAATGCACACTAACACATTTGTCAGTACTGTGGTCCATAGGTGCAGGTGTTCCTAGGTGTGTACCAGGCTAATGTCCATGGAGAGATGAGAAGAGTTGGGCATGTGGGTACACTGGTATCATGCCACCTGACATTTGTCAGCAGGCCATCTATCAACTGATGCCACTTGAGTGATCCCCAGGGTGACAGTTAAATTTAACATCCAATCATCTGGTTTTCTCTTGTAGAAGGCCAATGAGGTATTCCAACTGACATGTATGCAACATATATTACATAACATGGCCAGTGTCTGGGTTAGAGACCTCTACCCTAAGCATGTTCTGTTGACTGTGGTAGTCTGGTTGCGGTATCCATGGCATGTGGTGCATACAGGGTGGGGTTTCCTAGCCGTGGCATTCATAACACAGCTGGGCAGACATGTCAATGTCAGTCAATCAGAGATTGCCTGTAAGCAGCAAAGATGGATGCCTGAGATCTGCACATATGTAAAAAGGACAGACAGAATTAGCTAGCCAACAGATTATGCATTAGGATGAATGTTTTGACAGATAGATGTCTGATACAGATAGGTATGCCATTACCACATGACAGCAGCCCTCAATGACATGTCCTAAACACATAGTAGTCTACAGTTAATATCCGCATATCAGATCAATATCCAATAGGAGATACTTAATAACATATAGCTCACACACCAAGAACACAATAGTCAGTACTCAGAGTCCAGCTTTACTTGCAGGGGTGTATGGTTCCAGTATTACAATCTGCAATCTACCCTTACTTGGAAAAGCACTGTTAAAAGTAGTAAAGTAATGATACAATACATGCAAGTGTGACTGCATATAACCTCAGATACTACCCATGTATGAAACACACACAAAGAGAAAAGATTGTGGTACTAGCCATATATACTCAGGTGTCCTATACAGTATGCTCACACCCCTTGCTACTGTAATGACAGCAAATAGAAGCATGCTATGTACATTGAATTAAATACAATCTCATTACCCTGCTATTTTATCAGACTTGAATATGATCACTGGTTACCAGGGCTGAGCTATACTAAGCAGGTGTAAGCATTGCTTAAATGTAAATGCTAAGCAGATTTGCGCACTGGTAAGCAAAGCCTACATGGTGCAAGTGCCTTTTCGTTTAACTGTACTTTAGCCCCGCTTACCATCACCAAACCCTCACAAACCCACTTAAAGCTGGTCAAAACTACCTTAACCACACTGTATCCAACAGTACTTGTTATGCCTAGCAACAAAATGAACAGCTCTTGCAGGGCTTGAACCCAGGAACCTGTAGACCACAGTCACAGCACTTAATCACTAAGCCATCTGAGCTGTGCAAATGCCTGTTGCTTGTTCAAATAGATAATTCAGTACATGTACTGAATAGTAGTGAACAACTACTTTGACTACTACAATTATTTACTACTTGTTAGTGAAAATAGTGTTGAATCAGTCATGTTTTTATATCTAAATATACACATATCAGCTAAATATGATAGGATCTATCTGAGAAGATATATACAACACTCATGTTTACACATAACAAGGATATGGATATATTTAACCATATGTAGATATATGTATACATGTACATATGCACACACGCGCACACACACACACACACACACACACACATATATATATATATATATATATATATATATATATATGTGTGTATATATATATATATATATATATATATATATATATATATATATATATATATATATATGCATATATAACATATGCCCATAACATGTAGTGGAGTCATACCTCAGTACCATAACTCACAATCTCTTAGTGCAAGGGACCATAATGTAAGTATTGCAGTTATAAATGTAGAATGTTGCTACAGTAACAGGGGTTGTTCAAAAGACATGTTGTGTAGGAAGGCTCTTCTGAAATTGACATGTGTGCCATCAGTTACTGAGAGACATTATACAATCATCATAGTGAAGTACCACACAAATCGCAGTAATGATCCTGTGGAATACAGCAGAGATATGACCAATAAATGTGGACATTCTGAAACAATCTCGTCAGTCCAGCGATATACACAGAACTCCTTAGTGCAAGATGTGTGGACCAAGCCTGACAAAGGGGATGTTTACAGTCATGAAAATGGGGATATAACACAAATACTGGAGCAGATCAGCTCACACAGTTGATGCCTTTACACCCTCCTAGCTGTCCTAGCACATATTAACTGGAGAAGCAGAGGTGCCAAGCCCACATACTTCCCATTAGTTAGTGACATACATCTTCACAGCATCCCACTGCTTTTTCAGAAATACACAATAAGTATGGTGGCCAGGCAACAGTACATCTGACAAATATCTTGACATAACATCACACTAGGTAAATACACTGACTGCTAGGCATGTCACCAAGCACTGTGTAAACTACAGGCAGACTGCAACATCACTGACCCAAGTTTGCTATGGGGGAATACACATGTAATTGCAAATATAGCAGGTACTACAGGCATGTGACAGCACAGAGTAACAGACACCAGTGTGAAAGTGCATACCCACAACCAGTCTCAACACAGTCACATTATGGTAAGCCTAATTAATAGTACAGTATATAGACTGTGTGAACAAACCCATCCTCTTATTGGCCACTCACACACCAGCCCTACATATACTGGCCCAATTCACAGTGTAGTCTAATGCCTGACTGTGGTATGGGACATGTCTTAGTCTGGCCCTACAAACATATATGCTGACAGGGTACCAGAAACTGGAGCAGCATGCAACGTCAGATAGAACTGGACCAAGAACACTGACATCTACCATAGCCTGTACACAGGCCATGTAACATAGTCACAATACACTGCTACACAATACTGACACTATGTCAAAAATCACCATAAGTACACAGACCTCACTGCTGTACAGACTACAGCAGAATGTTCAGGTTTTGTCCTCAAATATAAGGCCTGCTATACATAACATGTCTGGCAGTCTGATATATCACTGGCTTGTTATAATATAATCATTTTTACAGTTACAATTTATATATATTAATATTAATGGAGTTTTACCATAAGAGATATGTTTAGGAATTTTAGTGGTGATTGTGTAGGAAATAATAATGTATGTTTCATGAATAAAAACTTTTATGGTATAAGGAGTAGTTTCAAATGTAAGGCTTTGTGTTTAGATCCATTTAATGTAGGGACATTTATTGTAATATGCTTTTAACAAAGATATTTAGTATTGGTCACAGGATTATTACATGATATTTAAATGGAAGGAAATGATGTGTATTTTTGTATCTGATGAAGTTCCGTTTTTATGGTGGAATAAAGGAACAAAAGCACTTATACAGCCTTTCTTGAAGTTGGTTTTGTTGCCTTATTTTTTGGAGAAGAGCCTTGCGCCTTGCCTGTTTGTATTTGGTGATTCTTGGATTTTTTTATTTTGTTTATCGTGGTTGTGAACTCTTGAGTGCAAGGGCTTGGACCGAGGAGGGGTCAACTGGTACAGGAATACATTTTTGTGACTTCAGTATTCTGAAGAAGTCCTATGTGGACGAAACCTAGGTAAACCTTCGTCTGTGTTTCGTTAATAAACCTGTGTTGGCCTGGATTCGTTTTCCTTTTTCTTCATTTTTGGTTCGTTGTGGAGGTTTGGTTCTTGGTTTGGATTTTGTTATGGAGAACGAATGTTCCTTGACCAGCATTATGGATTTATTACAATGAATTAATGTTCAACTAGAGGAACATTCCATTCAAATTAAAAGCCTTACTGAGAGACATTTGCCTACATCTATTTCACCTTTGTTGGGGAGTTTAGGCATGCCACTTACTCAAGCAACCCCTCACGCTGGTACTGTGCCGGTTACAACTGATTGTAATGTTCCCCCATTGTTTAATGGGAATGTTAAGGAAGTGCGTTTTGACATTGGTAACAAGCAGCCAATTGGTCTTAACACTGTCTATTGGAAATCCAATAGTTTTAATTTTGCTTCTGACTGCGAACCCATTAATCAAAACAATGTTATTATGGGTAAAACTTTGGCTGAATTACTGAAAGAGTTTGAGCACAAACTGTTTAAACTGAAGAGAACCCAGCTTGAAAACAGCTATTTAACTAGGAATATTGAGCTGGGGATGGTACCGAAAGGACTGAGAGTGTGGAGATACCGAATGGGTCGATGGCAATAAACCTATGTTGGATGAATTACATGATCTTTTTAACAAGACTGGGTTAGACATTATGAATATAATGGTCAAATATAATAATATTAAGATTGAAGCATTTGTTGCTGATTTAGAGTCTATCAATGAAAGCATTGTTCAAGATTTATTGTTCGATCGCTACTACACTAATTACACTAATATTATTAAGGACATTGACAATAGTTGTGTTTCAATATTTAATAAGAAATCACAAAAAATTAAGAGGGATATGAAGATTTACGAAGCTGGTAGCGTTTACCCCAAATCTAAGAGGGATTCACGTCGACATTCTACTCGAGGAGGAACATCCAATCATCCGAAGGAAGCTTGTGGCGTCATGATGTCAGAGGTTAATCCAGAAGTTAGTTGTGGCTCCGAGGATGAACGCCCTTTAGAGGATGGTGTAAGGCATTCGAAGAGGATTCGGAACAGGGAACCATCCTCCAACGACGAGAACGATGTGGGACGTTTGGGGACACGACCCAAAGTTGGGCACCAGGGGTTCAACGCTCAGCAAGGGGCTTGGAAGCCACGCAGCTAAATTTTTCCCTTTGTTATCCGGGTATAACATCACTAGGCGGCGTGGACGAGTGCAATTTACATGTGTCAGCCGGAGATAACAGCGTTTTTCATGGAGCATTTTATTTAACGTCAAATTCACCATTCGTAGTTGTCAATAACTATTGTCGCCCAGACTGTCATTTTGAAATTTCAGATAGTGGAAAGTGTGAGGTGAGTGGGGGAGCCATTTCAGCAGTTGACACCACTAGGGATGTGGTTGCTGGACATGCGCGGCATGAAGGTACTCTGAATGCTTGTGGGTTCAGTTCAAAGTGTATTTTTGCACATCTGAAATGTGCTTTGACAAGTTGAGAAATCATTAACAATCTAAGTTTAGAGTCCGATGCATGTCTGGATCACATAACGGACACCCAAGACATTGATAAATCTTCGTCATTTTCTAAGTGTTTAGGTGATGATAAAATTCAATTGAATGACTCTTTACTTAATTTAAGTACTTATGATTTTGTCATTGACGACAATTGTGTTACTATTAATGACAATATTGAGTTAAATCAGCAACATGGCCCCCATATGGGGTTGTCTTCCCTCACTGACTCTATACTAACGTTATCAAATGAGTTAGATGTGAATAACCAAAGTATTCCTTCTAATGCTTCACTCAATTGTTCCTTGGATGACTTATTTGGTTGTGCAATGACAGAAGTTAATGTTAACACTTCCAATTATTTAAATTTTGATGCTAGTGTTGTTGATAATATTCATTTGGCTGACTTTGATTCTAATGAGCCAACGGATGGGCTTTTGTGTAATCCCATTATTTTGGTAAATGATACACATGATTTTAAGCTATATAATTATTCAAGTGCTAATTTTAGTATGGAACATGTCAATCTTTTTTCTAAGGGTTTTAATTTTGTCCCATGTAGGAAAGGTAATTTAGTTGAAACTCTTATTGATTTAAAACTATTTGCAAGGAAAATGAACTTACAGATATTTTTTGATAAAGCTAACCATTGTGACAACACTCAAAACAGTAGGGATATTTCTAAATCTAGTGTATTTAACCCACCCCTGAATCCCATGATAGCATTGTTTGACAGACTGTGTGAATTTGAAATTAGGGAACACTTCAAACAGTCCACGAGGAACATTAATTTGAATTTGACTAAAAATGAGCAGGATGTATTGCAAGATATTTACAGTACTGACAATATTAGAATAATGAAGCCAGATAAGGGCAACGGAGTTGTGATTATTGATAATAGCGACTACATTTGCATTATGATGTCATTGTTGATGGAGGATAACTATGTGGAAATTAGTATTAATGAAATCAATATCGCATATAGGAAAATAGATTTATTATTGGAAGACATGTTATTTCAGGGTGAGCTGAATGAAGTTGAATTTGAGTATATGATTAACTCTCACCCTGTGGTTAGTGGCATTTTTGGGATTCCCAAAATTCATAAAGGATTGGATAATGTGCGTTTTAGACCCATAGTTGACGGCAAATGAAGTAAAGCATGTTTTATTAGTCAATATTTGGACCACCACATGAAATTGGGAATTACCAAGTTTCCCTACATCACAAAGGATTCATGGCATTTTTTGGAAAGGATTAATGATTTTGGCATTAGTGACAATACATGCTTCTTAACCATTGATGTATGTAACTTGTTTTCGGTTATACCCCATGATACGGGTTTAAGTTGGCTAGAAGAACAATTACATGCAACTGGAGTGTATGAACAGGAACAAATTAATGTTATGGTTAAGTTGATGGAAATAGTCCTTCAAAATAATTTTTATTTTTGAGGGACATTACTTCAAACAGCAAACTGGGGTAGCCATGGGGGCAGCTTGCGCCCGATTTATGCAAATTACATCATGGCCTTTTGGGAAGAGCATTATTGATTTTATAGTGAGTTTTACAAGTATGTCAAATTTTATTCACGCTTTTGGATGATATATTTATCATTTGGGAAGGTGATACTGTGGTTTTGGAAGCATTTTTACATTATATAAATAATACTGTTTGGTTTTTGAATTTCACCCATGAGTTCAGCACACAGTCAATCACTTATTTGGATGTTAGACTAACTATTGATAGAGATAGTGGGTTAATTAAGTCTAATATATTTCGGAAACCAACTTTTTCTAATTCTTACCTACAGTTTGACAGTTGGCATCCTAAACATCAGAAAAGGGCTATTATTAAGGGACAAATGGTCAGAGCGGCCCGAATGGTTAGTGATTTCAGTGAATTTGTGGAAGAACTAAATTTTATGATTGCTCTATTTTTGAACAGAGGATATCCTGAGAGTTTATGTAAGGATGTTTTTAAGGAAATCAGAGGTAAAAGGGAGGCAGGTTTTTATCAACCTATAATAGGTGCAGGGGGACCTGTTTATCAAAAACCTGAATCAACTAACAGGTCACAGTTCTTGACCGTTAAGCCGTTATTGTTTGTTTCAACATACAATGGGGACTCTGACATGATTAAGAAAATAGTTAATAAAGTTTGGGGTTTCCTACAGATGGACCATGAATTTAAGTCACACTTTTACAATAACCCTATGTTCATTTATCGTAAGGATTTTTCATTTAAGGATATGTTTGAACGTTGTTCAATGTCTAGTAGGTTCTTCAGTAATAGGCCTTCTGGCACGTTTAAATGTGGTAGGTGTAAGGTCTGTTCTTGTATTTTAACAACCGGTAAGAGTTTCAACATCAATCATTGTTTTGTTTCAGTTACAGGTCACTTTGACTGTCATATTAATAATGTGGTATATCTTGCCAAGTGTCAGGACTGTGAAGCATTTTACGTAGGAAAAACTAGTAGATGTTTTAAGGATAGGGTAAGGGAACATCTTTTGGATATGAAACATCTTAAAACTACTAATGCCCTAGCTAGACATTTAATTGACAACACTGGTCACTCTTTTAAGTTTTGTGTTTTACAGCAGGTTAAGATTGACCTCCAAGGTAGGATTATAGATGGTCACTTGGATGTTTGTGAATTAAGGTGGCAGCTGAGATTAAATGCACACAATTATCCTGGTATCAACGAGTTTAGTTCTATTAAGCCCTATCTTAAATTGAAGCATATTTTAGGGCGGTAGTGCAAACATTATTATGGTTTTAGTATTACATATTTTTTATTTATTTCTTACTTAAACATTTTTATTTATATACATACATCTCTACATACACATTTTCATATACATTTTTCACTAATATATTTTATGTTACAATATATTTATCATTGTTATAGTTGTATAGATTTTTAGCAACAATTATTTATATATTCTACTTATATATATTTATATTCATATATTTATATTTTTATTTAGTTTAGTAGGCAGTAGTAAACAGAATGTTCAAAGTTGTTTGCATTCTATGTATCTATTGTAGGCATTTTATAGTATGCAGTGACAATGTGTATACCTTTAAATTTGATTAATTTTGTTTAATTGTTTAATTGGATTGATGGGCGTTGTATATATATATATATATATATATATATATATATATACATGTTTTTTAATTGTAACTTCAGTATTCTGAAGAAGTCCTATGTGGACGAAACCTAGGTAAACCTTCGTCTGTGTTTCGTTAATAAACCTGTGTTGGTCTGGATTCGTTTTCCTTTTTCTTTATTTTTGGTTCGTTGTGGAGGTTTGGTTCTTGGTATACACATATCAGCTAAATATGATAGGATCTATCTGAGAAGATATATACAACACTCATGTTTACACATAACGAGGATATGGATATATTTAAACATATGTAGATATATGTATACATGTACATATACACACACACACACACACACACACACACACACACACATATATATTATATATATATATATATATATATATATATATATATATATATATATATATATATATATATATATATATATGTATATATATATATATATATATATATATATATATATATCTATATACATACATATATATATATATATATATATATATATATATATATATATATATATATATATATATATATATATATATGCATATATAACATATGCCCATAACATGTAGTGGAGTCATACCTCAGTACCATAACTCACAATCTCTTAGTGCAAGGGACCATAATGTAAGTATTGCAGTTATAAATGTAGAATGTTGCTACAGTAACAGGGGTTGTTCAACAGACATGTTGTGTAGGAAGGCTCTTCTGAAATTGACATGTGTGCCATCAGTTACTAAGAGACATTATAAAATCATCATAGTGAAGTACCACACAAATCGCAGTAATTATCCTGTGGAATACAGCAGAGATATGACCAATAAATGTGGACATTCTGAAACAATCTCGTCAGTCCAGCGATATACACAGAACTCCTTAGTGCAAGATGTGTGGACCAAGCCTGACAAAGGGGATGTTTACAGTCATGAAAATGGGGATATAACACAAATACTGGAGCAGATCAGCTCACACAGTTGATGCCTTTACACCCTCCTAGCTGTCCTAGCACATATTAACTGGAGAAGCAGAGGTGCCAAGCCCACATACTTCCCATTAGTTAGTGACATACATCTTCACAGCATCCCACTGCTTTTTCAGAAATACACAATAAGTATGGTGGCCAGGCAACAGTACATCTGACAAATATCTTGACATAACATCACACTAGGTAAATACACTGACTGCTAGGCATGTCACCAAGCACTGTGTAAACTACAGGCAGACTGCAACATCACTGACCCAAGTTTGCTATGGGGGAATACACATGTAATTGCAAATATAGCAGGTACTACAGGCATGTGACAGCACATAGTAATAGACACCAGTGTGAAAGTGCATACCCACAACCAGTCTCAACACAGTCACATTATGGTAAGCCTAATTAATAGTACAGTATATAGACTGTGTGAACAAACCCATCCTCTTATTGGCCACTCACACACTAGCCCTACATATACTGGCCCAATTCACAGTATAGTCTAATGCCTGACTGTGGTATGGGACATGTCTCAGTCTGGCCCTACAAACATATATGCTGACAGGGTACCAGAAACTGGAGCAGCATGCAACGTCAGATAGAACTGGACCAAGAACACTGACATCTACCATAGCCTGTACACAGGCCATGTAACATAGTCACAATACACTGCTACACAATACTGACACTATGTCAAAAATCACCATAAGTACACAGACCTCACTGCTGTACAGACTACAGCAGAATGTTCAGGTTTTGTCCTCAAATATAAGGCCTGCTATACATGACATGTCTGGCAGTCTGATATATCACTGGCTTGTTATAATATAATCATTTTTACAGTTACAATTTATATATATTAATATTAATGGAGTTTTACCATAAGAGATATGTTTAGGAATTTTAGTGGTGATTGTGTAGGAAATAATAATGTATGTTTCATGAATAAAAACTTTTATGGTATAAGGAGTAATTTCAAATGTAAGGCTTTGTGTTTAGATCCATTTAATGTAGGGACATTTATTGCAATATGCTTTTAACAAAGATATTTAGTATTGGTCACAGGATTATTACATGATATTTAAATGGAAGGAAATGATGTGTATTTTTGTATCTGATGAAGTTCCGTTTTTATGGTGGAATAAAGGAACAAAAGCACTTATACAGCCTTTCTTGAAGCTGGTTTTGTTGCCTTATTTTTGGAGAAGAGCCTTGCGCCTTGCCTGTTTGTATTTGGTGATTCTTGGATTTTTTATTTTGTTTATCATGGTTGTGAACTCTTGAGTGCAAGGGCTTGGACCCAGGAGGGGTCAACTGGTACAGGAATACATTTTGTACAATTACCACTGCTTAAAGATCTTGTGTGCTTTGTGTACTAGCATTTCTGAGGATGGATAACTTGCAGACTGAAGAGTCTGTAACGCTAACTCAGTTGATGGCGTTGATTAATGAAACCGACGTGAAAGTGGATGTGGTTTGTTCCAGTATGAAGAAAATTACTAGCATAAGAGAAAAAAGCTTTTCTACAGTGACTGAGGGTGTTGGTGTTGTAGTTGGTGGAGACAACACTTGAGAGAACGTATGTGGCGTTTCGCAATAGAGGAAGCCAACTGATGGAGATGTGTCTACAGGTGACAATGGGAGGAGTAGGAGGGGTCAAGTGGTTTTGAATTCCCCTCCTGTCCTTCCCCCAATGAACAATGGAGACTTTGTCAGTTGGTTGAACAGAGAGCCAAGATTGTTTGGTCTCCAGGGGGAAACACATAACGAAGAAGAACCGGTTTTGGACTTAAGGCAGAAAATTTACAAATTAGAAAAAAACCTTAAGACATTTAGGGGATTGCAACTGGACAATGGTTTTTTTGAGGACTATATGAGTGTGGTGAGTCCCAAAAGGGCTAAGAATATGGAACCTCCCAAACAATTTGTGAGTGGCTTTATATCACATCAAGAACTTTTGGAACTTTTTGACCGCATGGGGATGGAATACATGCGGTTGTAAATTTGTGATAACCAACAGCAGCTGGGTAAGCTGAAGGAGGACATTATTAAATTACAGAGAGAGATCATGGAACATGAGGTGTTTGCTGTAAATGAGGGGCTGTACTGCAGTATTTTTTCCTCCTGTGGAACAACATGAGAATATGATAAAGAAAAGAAAAGGAAAAAAGTTGAAAAGAGATGAAGGTGACTACACCGAGAAGAGAGCATATCCAGTCCCAAAGGCTAATGTCCAGCAAACCGTCTCGTTTGTGGATTCTGATGAGGCACTAATGGAGGTATCTTGTGTGCATGATGGTGAAGAAAGGGAAGTGTTTAGAGACTCTAATTTTAATTCTAACAACGGACAGGATTTTAATAAAACTCTAAGATGGTCAGCAAGGTTAAAAAGCAAAAATAGACAGTGGACTCCAAGGAACAATGGACAGAACCACGGGGGGTATCGAGGTCAACAAGGGGGTCGAGGAAGGTGGGCAGGTTCCCCCCCCATGATACCACCAGTGGTAAGTCAACTGTTTACTAATACGTCCTTGGAGACTGTTAATGAACATAAAGGTGTCCTTGAGGGTGTCAGAGCTTGTACGGGTACCATTGAAGTGCAGCACCAACAAAATTTAATCGAACTGTGTAGTAATAACTTCTTGGTGATTGATAATGACTTTAATGATGTGTTAGAGGATGTTGAAATTTATAAAAATGCACTTGATGCCCAGAATCTTGAATGTTTAGTTAACAAAGAGTCTGTTTTAAAAGGGGCTGAAGCCTGTACAAGTATGTTGAATGTGCAGAATCAAGAATGCTTATCTGAACTGTTTTTTAATGGTACCCTGCTGGCTGATAATGATTCTAATGGATGTTTGAGGGATGGTGAAATGTGTAAAAATATGCGTGAAGTCCTGAACCGAAATGTTTTAAAAAATAAAAAACTTGGTTTTGAGAATAATAATAGAACGTGTGTTGCTGGTGATAACTATGAAGTTATTGCTAGTAATGTTTTTGTAGAAAACCCCCCGCACAATATGTTTGAACATATATCTAAGATGGGCAATGAGTTTTTAAATTGAATGTCTAACTTATCTAAATGTGATGACTTAGAGCAATTACAATCTAGCCAAAATTTGGATTTAAGTTTAAATATGTTGGATGGTGGAGGGCTAGGGTTGTAATTAGTGAATTTAAGGGGTTAAAGATATACAATTATACCAATGAAATGTTGAATGCACAACATGGTGAGCTGCTTTCAAAAGGGTTCATGTTTGTTCCTAAGGGGCAAAACCATGGGGTGGATACAATCCTGGATGTGAACTGTTTGCCAGAACTGTTAATTTGAATTTATTATTTGAAAAGGGAGGCAAGAATGAAGGTAATAGAACCCCGCTGATAAGAAGAAGTACTTATAACCCCCCTTTGCTTCCCCCAGTGGCAATTTTTGAAAAACTTACTAAAATGGAACTCAGGAACTTGTTGGGTAATCAGACTAAACAAATATGTGATAACCTAACTATGGCAGAACATAGTGTACTGAGGGAATTGAGGGACATCCATCAGGTTAGGATCATGAAACCAGATAATGGGGGAGGGGTTGTGATTATGGGTCAGCACGACTACACTAGTAGAATGCTGTCCTATTTGAACAATAGTACATATTTTAGTGTAGCCTCTCTAAATGAAATAAATATTTTTAACAGTAGACTGGATATGGTATTGGTGGAATTATTTCAGGAATATAGTTTTAGTGATGAGGAAATAAAGTTTTTGAAGGTTAAGTACCCTAAGGTTCCCTCTTTTTTTTGGGATTCCAAAGATCCACAAATCTTTGGCAGACCTTCTGATGAGACCAATAGTGGCGGGGGAGAGGGAGCAAAATGGAACCTTTGGCTAAAATGGTGGATTTTCACATAAACAACTTTTTTGACAGTAAGGACCATGTGCTTAATGACTCTTGGTATCTTTTAAAAAGTTTAGCAATGAGTGAGTTTAGGGCACAAGTACTATTTGTAAGTATTGATGTGAAGGATTTATATTTGAGTATCCCACATGAGGAAGGGATGGAAATGTTTCAAAACACTTAGAGAGGGTACTATGTTTTGTAGTGACACAGTGTATGTACTGACCATATTGATGGAATTAGTGTTAAAAACAATTTCATATGGTTTCAGGGGGAGTATTACAAACAAACCCAAGACATAGCTATGGGTGGTATTGTAGCACCAGTGTTTGCAAACATTGTGCTTTGGTACTGGGAGACTAAGTTTGTGTTAGATTCTAAGTTCAAGAAGCATATTTACAGATATTACAGGTTTCTTGATGATATCCTGTTGTTATGGGAAGGTACGGAGAACTAGGTAGTTGAATTTGTGGAATATATAATTACCACAACAAGCTTCTTTAAATTTACATATACAATGCGTAATGAGAAGGTTAATTATTTAGATGTATACTTGTATAAAAATAGTTTGGAAGGATGCCTTGAGTCAATGATATTTAGAAAGCCTACTTTCTCGAACAGTTTTCTGCACTTTCAGAGTGAACACCCATTTTGGCAAAAGAAAAGTTTGGTAAAAGGGCAGATGATTAGGATCTCTAGATTAACTAGTGAATATAACAAGTTTTTGGAGGAACTGGGAATTTTTAAGGATTTATTAGTGGATATTGGGTACCCAGATTACCTTCTGGATGGACAAGAAAAATATGTGATTAGTAGAAGGGATGAATGGTACCCCCCATTGTTAAAAAATCCAGAGGTGCAGATGAGGAAGGACAATGAGCCTAAAGTGAGCTCATTTTGTTGTGTTATGACATACGATTGTTATTCAGCTGAGATCCGAAGAATAATGGAAAAAAACTGGTGTGGGGTCTTTGGAGCCTTTGGTTTGATGGATAAGGTGGGCCCCAACCCTAAAAATGTGTATAGAAAGGGTAATAATATAAAATCATTATTTGAAAGAAACCAGGAGAAAGATAGTAGGATGGTGTTAGGGAGGATGAGTAAGTGCAGAAACTGTAGGGAATGTAGGTTTATGTACGAGACCACTAATATGGTTATTTCAGGCTATCAAAGAGTTATTGCCGTTAAAGGGTTATACAACTGCCAGACGAAGGGGGTTGTTTATATGGCATTGTGCCAGACATGTAATGCTTATTACATAGGAAAAATGGAAAATTAATTAAGAAAAAGAGTATCAACACAACTATGCTATTAGTAGGCAGGATGGAACTAATGAACTATATAGACATAGTACTATATGTAAAGATTAAAAAAAAATTGTTTTTCTGTGTTGGAAAAGTTTAGAAGGCAGGAAAGAGGTGGAAAATTGTCGAATTTTGTAGAATATAGGGAAATGTTTTGGCAGGTTTTATTAAATGCAAGTAATCTGCCTAGTCTTAATGGCAGAATTTCAATTAGTAGTTTATTGAATTTAAGGGCGGAAGAAATTTAAATATAAATATAAATTTAAATATAAATATAAACAAAAGTAAAAATAAAACCAAGTTTTAAATAAAAATAGAAACAAAACAAAAATAATATAAACAGTATTAAGTGAATAGGATGTTGTAGGTAGGTAAAAAGTATAATCTTTATTACAGTTACAATTTATATGTATTAATATTAGTGGAGTTTTACCATAAGAGGTATGTTTAGGAATTATAGCGGGGATTATGTAGGAAATAATTTTGTATGTTTCAACGATGAAAAACATTTATGGTATAAGGCTTTGTGTTTAGATGAATTTAATGTAGGGACATTTATTGTAATATGCTTTTAACAAAGATATTTAGTATGGGTCACATGATTGTTACATGATATTTAAATGGAAGGAAGTGATGTGTAGTTTTGTATCTGATGAAGTTCCATTTTTATGGTGGAATAAATGAACAAAAGTGCTTATATAGCCTTTCTTGAAGATGGTGCTGTTGCCTTATTTTGGAAGAGCCTTGTACCTTGCCTGCTTGTATTTACTGACAGACATCATAAATTCATCACAGTGAAATACCACAGAAATCACAGTAATGATCCTGTGGAATACAGCAGAAATATGACCAATAAATGTGGACATTCTGAAACAATCTGGTTAGTCCAACGGTATACACAGAACTCCTTTGTGCAAGATGTGTGGACCAAGCCTGACAAAGGGGATGTTTACAGTCATGAAAATGGGGATATATCACAAATACTGGAGTAGATAAGCTCACACAGTTGATGCATTCACACCCTCTTGTCTGTCCTAACACATATTAACTGGAGAAGCAGAGGTCCCAAGCCCACATATGTCCCATTAGTTAGTGACATACATCGTCACAGCATCCCACTGCTTTTTCAGAAATACACAAGTATGGTGGTCAGGCAACAGTACATCTGACAAATATCTGGACATAACATCAGAATAGGTAAATACACTGACTGCTAGACATGTCACCATGCACTGTGTAAACTATGGGCAGACTGCCACTACAATGACCTAAGTTTCCTATGGGGGAATACACATGTAATTGCAAATATAGCAGGCACTACAGGTATGTAACAGCATGGAGTAACAGACACCAGTGTGAAAGTGCATACCCACAACCAATCTCAACACAGTCACATTATGTTAAGCCTAATTAATAGTACAGTATATGGACTGTGTGAACAAAACCATCCTCATATTTGCCACTCACACACTAACTCTACATATACTGGCACAATTCACAGTGTAGTCTGATGCCTGACTGTGGTATGGGACATGTCTCAGTCTGGCCCTGCAAACATATATGCTGATAGGGTACGAGAAACTGGAGCAGCATGCAACATCAGATAGAACAGGTCCAAGAACACTGACCTCTACCACAGTCTGTGCACAGGCCAAGTAACATATTCACAATACACTGCAACACAATACTGACACTCTGTCAGCAATCACCATAAGTACACAGACCTCATTACTGTACAGACTACAACAGAATGTCCAGGTTTTGTCTTCAAATATAAGGCCTACTATACATAACATGTCTGGCAGTCTGATATATCACTGGCTTGTTATAATGTAATCAGGAATGATGTCAGTAAATAATGATATTCTGTACATATGCACCTTTTACTGCATGACATATGGACAAAGGGTGACAGACTTGGGGGACAGAGGCACAAACACAGGGCCACTATTGACATATTGCTGTGATAAACTCAGAAAATTGCTGGTGTAACAAGGTTTGTGGTGACATATCTCTTCTGAGGGATATGAAGTCAGTAACACACATGGATGTCACAATTTACTGACTGCAATCATCAGAGTATGCTACTGCATTTCTAAAGACAGAAACTGTGAGAGTAACACACCACATCTAAGACTCCAAATTCTGGCCAGTCTGCTGATAGCCCTTCAAGTGAGAGTTTCCTCAACCACATAACACTGTCATGCCAGACTTTAAATCATGCAGAATAGCCATATCCACATAAACCCTTTTAAACCATTACTTCAAATGTAGAACAGCAAGACTTACATTCTGTCCCCACGTCTGGAACATCCCCCTCCTGTTTGTTGGCCTGTCTCCACAGTGTTTGTTGTAAGAGGTATTTCCAACTACCCTCTGTGATGGTGTTTGTCAGACACCCACATGAAGTCCTGCTCATAGTGAAGGAAAAGGGCCAACACCGACATGAAGTGCTTAGTTATAGGAGTGTGTTTCCATGCAATTGGCTATAAGAATGATACCACAGCTATTCTACATACATTTAGCAAGTGGGGGACTCCAATTCATGCACAGGCCATCAGCTGATTATGAGCAATACCTACAAAAGTCAAGCTGCTGCTTATGCAAAACAGATGTATTTTTTCGCATCTACCAGAGAGGGAGAGAGAGAGAGAGAGAAAGAGAGACAGACAGAGAGAAAGTAAGAAAGGAAGGGAGAAAGAACCAAGCATGTTTGTGTATGATCCGTGGGTGTAGAGTGGTATCTGGGGATTATAACGGTTGCCTATATTGTTTACTAATTCATGCTGTCACATAGTAATTGCACATGACAGTACACATTTATGGTTGTGGATTGTCTACAACAACCACTGCAGTGTTTGAAAACTGTTGGCCTTGTAATTTGGACATTGGGACATATAGATCCTCAATATAATAATGTAGCAAAACCCACACTGAATTGGATCCTGTCATTGCACAACCACCCCAGCACCCACACAGAATACTTATCTCACACACACACACACACACACACACACACACACACACACACACACACACACACACACACACACACACACACACACACACACACCAGTACTGAATTTCAAACCCTTATTTGGTTATGTATTGCTACTACAGTGTTGCACAGTTAATGCACATGCCACGGAGCTTATATGTTGGAAAGCTGTCCAAAGGTATCTTTGAAGGTGAGTGACATCAGCAGCAGTGCTAAAGGAGGGGTAAGGGAAGTGTAGCAAGTGTGAATGCCCACAAAATCAGGTGTCAACAAAAACACACACACACACACACACACACACACACACACACACACACACACACACACACACACACACACACACACACACACACACACACCTTATCACAGTTGCCAGGACCAGGATTACAACTCCTACCTAGCTAGCTTGTTTCACTACAGTATTACACAGTTATTGCAAGCACCACAGAGCTTATAGGGCTGAACCATGGCCAAAGGGTTTTTTCAAGGTGACTGACAGCAGGTGTGCTAAACTAGGGCAATGGGAGGGGTAGTGAGCATGAATGGCCTCAAAATCATTCATCTCCACACACACACACACACACACACACACACACACACACACACACACACACACACACACACACACACACACACACACACACACACACACACACACACACACACACACACACACACACACACACACACACACACACACACACACACACACACACACACACACACACACACACACACACACACACACACACACACACACACACACACACACACACACACACTTGCCAGTAATGAGATCCATAGGTTCATTGCTTCACAGGTGTGTAGTAGGGGAATGGGCCTGAAGGCTCTACAATGCTAGGCCAAGGGAATACTTTGGCATCAGGTCACATGACAATATTCCCCAGTGCGGCTCAGGGGTGTAGTCCTGGAGTGGCCCCCAGGGGTGGGTATTGTATTCACTATCCACTCATCTTGGTTACTATTGTGGGTGGCCAGTGATGTGCACTGCTTCCCATGTATGTGATCTATATTCCATAACATGGACAGTGTCTGGGTTGTGCACATGTCCCACATGTATGTTCTTTGACATGTAGAAGTGTACTTTAGGTCTCTGGAACATGTTTTGTGGACAGATTGTTGTCTTCTGATGTAGCATTGCTGACGTTATTTGGCAAGACCTGGCTATGTAACTGCTTGCACCTACACTGACAGCATGATATGGGTATTCAGTGGAGTTAGTGGCATCTGTCCATACAGGGCATGTGTATAAGGCATGGTATTCCCTTTGTGGGGTACGTTTGCAGACTCTCTACAGTTGTTGCAGGTGTCCAGTGAGGAACATGGCAAAAGGGCCACTGTACACATTTATTTGGCTACTGAGGGGATGGAACAGGGTGCCATGTCCTTTTACTTGCAGGATGACACACACTCAGTCAGGAGATGTAACACATCAAAGTACTTTCTGATGTCAGTGGCACTGTTGTGGTTAACAGGCATGTAGTCCACTGCAATCACACCATGATTACTATCTGTGAGGCAATATGCAGGGAACTACCAATATAGTGGTTGCTGCCTAGCCAAGTGTGTTTGTGCATGAGATGTGGGTGGAGAGTGTTCTCTGAGTAACAGAATGGTTGCCTATATTGTTCACCAATCCATACTGTCACATGTAGGGTTGTGGATTGTCTACACCAACCTCTCTGGTGTTTGACATCTGTTGTCCTTGTAATGTGGACATTGTGACATATACTAGGTTCTCAACATAATAATTAAACAAAAACAGCCCCACAATAGATCCTGTTATTATACAATCACAGCAACCCCCTACCCAGAATACTGATGACATACACACACACTTGCCAGTACTGAGAATCAAACTCCTACCCAGCTATGCATTGCTACTACAGTGTACCACATTTATCACACATGCCATGGAGCTTATGGGGGGTGTTGTCCCAATGTACGTCTAAGGTGAGGATCTTTACCAGTCCTTGTAAATACTGGCACTGATGTAGTGGGAGAGAGATTCCCAAAAATAATTTCACCCTACACACACATTTACATTTTCCAAGGGTGAGGCTCAAACCTGTATCTAACAACCTTTTTGGACCATTATGGTTACACATTTACCACATGCACCACTAACCTTACATGGTTTAGGGTTGGCAATACGTACTTCTAAGGTGGACGATATCTGCAGGACTGCCAAAGTCAGACACTGAGATGTGTACTGTGTGTAAATGGATTCAAAACCTTTGAGGTACAGACATACATATGTACACACACAAACACTTGCCATGGATGAGATTTAAACCCATACCTATGTAGCTACTGCTACTACATTGCTCTGTATTTATGGCATGAGTCATGGAGCTTAAATGTTGGAGAGTTGTGCCAAGGTATCTTTGAAGGTGAGTAACATCAGCAGAAGTCTTAAAGGAGGGGTAAGAGGAGAGTAAGAAGTGTGAATGCCCATAAAATCAGGTATCATCAAAGACACACACACTCTCTACACAAACACACACAGTTGTCATGTCTGGGATTAGAACTACAACCTAACTAGCATGCTACACTAAAATATTACGCAGTTATTGCAAGTGCCATGGAGTTTATATGTTAGAGAGCTGTCCAAAGGTATCTTTGAAGGTGACTAACATCAGCAGCAGTGCTAAAGGAGGGGTAAGGGGAGAGTAGTAAGTGTGAATGTCCATAAAATCAGGTATCATCAAAGACACATGCACTGTCTCAAACAAACACACAGTTACCATATCTGGGATTACAACTCCTACCTAAATAGCATGCTACACTATTGCATTACACAGTTATTGCAAGCACCATGGAGCTTATAGGGCTGCCATTTGTCCAAAGGGTTATTTCAAGGTGACTGACATTAGCAGGTGTGCTAAAGTAGGGCAATGTGAGGTGTAGTGAGTGTGAATGGCCTCATAATCATTAATCTCCACACACACAGAGTTTCACAGTTGCTATGTTTGGGATTAGATCATCTACCTAGCTAGTTTTCTACACTACAGTATTACACATGCATCACAAGCACTACGCAGCTTATAAGTCTGAGGCTTGGCCAGAGGGTTATTTCAAGGTGACTGACATCAGCAGGAGTGCTAACATGGGCATCTGGAAGTCCATTGTGTGTGAATGTGCCATAAATCATTCCTCTGGAAACACACACACACACACACACACACACACACACACACACACACACACACACACACACACACACACACACACACACACACATAAACCAGAAGGAATGTCTACAGTGATTGACATCAGCACATCATGTGATATCGGTCAATTGGATGTGTGGTGGGTGGGACAGGCCTCATAATGGAAATCTCTCTGTCACTGTCTGTCGCTCTCTTCCCCATATCTCTGTGTGTGCATGTTTGACACATTATAGTGTGTTGGCCTTGGATATGTGTCAGTATTCCTATCCAATGTGTGTGCAAAGCATGACTGGTGTACAATTTGGTGTGTGTGCACAGACATCTGCAACTGACAGATATCTATAGTCCACTTTGTTGTCAGACATGGGCTTGTAGGAGCATGCCAAGTATGACCTTCTGTACTGAGTGTGTGAATCCATTCCAGGTAGGCTGTACTCCAGTCCAGGGTTTGGTGTTTTACACCTACAGGTAGCAACCTATTTCTGTAGGTTATCTGTAGGTTGGTTGACAATATGGAGTCCAAATGGGAGACAGATATTGGAATACTGTAACTATTGCTGTCTGTGCTGCTTGTGTTACATGGTTGGCGTTAGCAGAGTTATTCAGACATATGTCCTGTTTTACACTGTGATGTATTATGTCATCATCTACTGACAGATATACTTATTTGCTTACAGTTATTTCCTGGGAAGTATGTGATGAGTGAAGCTGTGTCCAGTATTGTGGTCTGCAGCCTACATATTTTTGCACACTCATGCCATTCTGGAGGGGTAGCTGCAGACACTAGCTAATGGGTCTGAGTAAATGGTCCAGCACCTTGGTACTATGTTGGATGAGGATCCCCTTCTTGTACATATATCGATGTAACAGAATGGCTATATCCTGCTGTGGCCATACCTCTCAGCTGTACAGATTCACCCACATTACCTAAAGGCAGGGCTCATATATCTGGTCAGTTCCCCTTCACATTGTGGTTTACAAGCAGGTTTGTAGCCACCCATTACTGGGTTTGCAGGGAAGGATAGTATGGGCACACATCAGAGTTTCAGACTTCACACACTCCATGACCTCCATGCTTCTACACCCCCACACTCTGTTATTCTATCCTCTTCCTAACATTATGCGAGCAATATCTGAGAAGTATCCCTATAGTTGGCCCTTCATCCCAGCGGTATTTAGGGGTTGTTCCACAGTTCATGCAGTAAGACATGGTAGGCATGCTACTGAGATTTGTCAACAAGGTCTTGCATTTGTGTTCTGTTGACTGTGTTATGTTCTTAGTTGGGACTCCATAAGATACCATACATTGGCACTATGGGTGAGGTACAGGCCTTTGACAGAGGACTGTAGGCCATTTGGTAGTGATGCAGGCCATCTGTAGCAGGCCAGTGCTTTCTGTCACTCCTACATTCCCAGGTTGTGAGTCAGTGCATTCCCCTGGGTTGACAGAGCAAGTGTGTGAGGTGTTAATGGCAATAGTTCCTTTCCATATTAATCCATTGGTCTGGATGCTGGCAGAGTGCTGCTTACAGCTAGGGACACACCTGGGTGAGCATTTTGTGAGTATTCCCATACGGAAGTGGGGGGGTCATACTGCACTCATTCCCAACAGCAAGGATATGACCTGTGATAAACCTGTGGCTGATGGTGGGGTGAGCTGAGTGCATGTGTGATATGGAAGCTACTTGAAGCTAACTCACAGATATACATAGGGACATTACCCTTATGCTGCCTTGTGCGGGGACATAGGCAGTCTCTCATTATTTCATAACTGTGCCTTCTGCGGTCTGCCAGTGATTAGCTAGACTACATCAGTATTCCATACTACACAAATAACTAATGTGCTGCTAACCTTTATGTACAATTCCAAAGATGTGTGCATTGATAGTTACATTTTATGCACTCTGTCTAGTGTACTTCCACCTGTGTACTGTGTGTATGTCTGGGCCCACATTCATGGCATGTCCATCTTTCAGATGGTGACAGATATTGAAATCTGGACAGTGAGTATGGAGGACTGCTGACATGGGTATTGCTGAGAAGCATTGTGGTTGGCACTGCAGTTGTCAGAACATGGCCCTATCATCCACAGTACTGGTCATAGGCCACCGAGACACAACCCTCCATGCCTACATGCTGACCACTTCCAGACAATATTGAACACACAACAACCTAATACACAGACCCCTGCATATTGTACACATGCAACAATCTATCCTGTAGATTGGGCCAGCTTGGGTAATCTGTGCTCCACTGTTATTACACCTCACACTTACATATTACTGCATTTCTACATAGGATTGTGGGGGAGGGGGGCACACCTGACGACTTTAAACATTTGCTATGACTGTACTGGTATTTCAGGTACTCTGTTGGCTTCTATTTCATTTTTTATTCTGACCTATCATGCAGACTGGTGGCATGTCAGTAGAATACAGATCTTAGGTTTTATTGACCTACATTTCAGTTTCAGACTTCTTACTCTTCAGAACTAACATACAACTGCCAGACCTGTTGTAGTCTGTCTGTGCAGGTCTGGAGGGGAGCTGTTAACCATTGCCATCAATTGGAGGCCTTAGCCCAGCCATTCTTTATGGTCATCTACACCTGTCCTGCTGGCTGAGGCTGGTCATGGGTATGTGTGCCTCACTGACATGCATGTATGTGTCCAATGGACACGCATTTGGACCACCACATGTACTGCAGTGTTATTTATTACCTTGTCTAGTTCTGCCTAGTATGTTGACAGCAGTATTGTTATGGATTTCATGCTGCCCATATAGGTGTCCACTATCTGCTGCCATCTCATTCAGCCACCCAATTCCCTTGCATGCTCACGTCCATACCATAGTTGCAACTATCAGAACATACTACTCAATTCAGCAATTAATAGGAAGAGTGACTTACCTTGTGGCTATGTCAATATTGAGGATGGTTCTGGAGGGCTGACTATGTCAGATGCACATAGTACTCTCCCTATACATGGTAAAGCAGAGGTAGTGTCATGTTTGGCATCCCTTTTACTGTATGTGCGAGTCAGAGAGAGAGGTGCCATTCCCTGGGTCCCTACCATGTCAATATATGTGCTATGCATTGCCTCTTTGCCAAGGCCTGGGCATACTGGGCATGCCTCCTTCTGCCTACATGGGCAGGTTCAGGTTGTTCTTCCTCCGAGTCCCTCTGTGCCTGTGATGGCCTTGGCAATGGTGAGGGGCTGTGTGGCTTTGCCCCGTACAGTTCCTGCTGCAGCTGTTTCCACAGGATCATATTGTGTAGCGTGGCACATACTATGAACATTTATGTACATGTAGCTGGAGAATACTGCAAGGCTCCACCAGATATGTCTAGGCAGTGGAACCATGACTTGAGCATCCAAAAGACATGCTACATTATGATTCTGGTTTGTGCATGTGCATCATTATGGAGCTCTTATTCAGGTATGTGTGCATTTCTGATGGGTGTCATCAGCCACGGCTCCAGTGTGTAATCAGCATCCCCCACTAAGTGGGTGGATGAGATGTCCCCACTGGCAAATGACTAGCACAGCTATGTCATATGCCAGATGTGGGAGTCGTGATAGCTTCCAGGGCTTCCAGCACACACATTCAAGATAATGCCCTGGGCATCGCACTTGACCTGGCAGTTGATGGAGGGGAAGCCCTTGCAGTTTATGTAGACTCTACCCCACTCACGGGTAGTGCCTTGATGTGTATGTGCGTTCAGTCTATAGCACCTACTACCTCAGGCTATTGTGCTATTTGGTGGAAGAGACGCATATTGTTGGTCAATGCCTCACGGGTGTTGAGGAAATATATGTGCTCACCTACATGTGTTGACATGGCATCCAAGAACTGGTGGAGCACCATGGATGCTGATGCCTGTGAGATCCCCATGATATCCCCAATTGCCCTTTGGAAGGTACCTGTGGCTATTATTCTTAAGCCTACACATACCTTGGTATCCACTGGAATGGGTTCCTTTCTGTTGGTTCTGCGTGTGAGGTGTGGCCTGGCACATCTCAACAATTTGCTGTAGAATGTCCCTGTCCACCCTATAGCGCTCCACTATCTCCAGCTCATGTAGCCCCTGGTAGGTTGCCCTGGGTCTGTGCACTCTTCTTCTTCTCCTCCCTGTGAGTTGGTCACCAGGATTCACATCCTCACCACCCACAGCCTCTTGCACATATTGATGTATGAGAGCGACAGCAGCCCCTAACATTTTGTTAGTTTTGTCAGTTAAAATGTCCTCATCTGTGTACACCAGTGGTGTAGAGTTTGTGGGAAAAAAACAGAATGGAAGGTGTTTGCATAGTTTATAGTAGTGTGCTAGGCTGTTTCATGTGTAATTGGCTGATTCTGATACATTTCACTTGCCAGCTATAGTAGTTCTCCTTGATTGCCTTCCTACTGCTGTTTTTCCTTCCTATTGCCTTCCTGTTTAAGCCCCAAGGTGTGGCATGCATACCCAGTGCTCAGATGTGAACAAAGCTGCTATTTCCTGTTTTTTTTTTTTTTTTTCTTTAAAACCTGGTGCGTGGCACACACACCCATTTTGGCAGTGTAAACACTGCTAGGCAGCCTCAGACACACCCCCTTCCTTAGCTGTGCTTAGCTAAGGGCAAACACGGGCCACAGAGCTCCAGTAAGCTTACAGCATGCATGACACTCCCCCTTATGAGGTCATCTACCTATTATGCCTGTACCATGGGGTTGCTTCATCTACATGGTTAGGTGCAAGCTAACACTGAGAGGAAATCTGTGATTCAGTATCAACCCCCTCATTTGCATAAACCAGAATGCTAATTCATAGTCACCACACTCATGCTGAACCTTCCCCATTAGCAACCACTATTCCCTGGTATGGTTGCCTTATGCATGTCATTGACTATCATGACAAAATGCTGATTTGGGGTTAAAAGCTCACTCTCATACATCAATATGTGCAAGAGGCTGAGGGTGGTGAGGATGCGAATGCTGATGTCAACCCACAGTAAGAAGAAGGAGAAGTGTGCGCAGACCGAGGGTAACCTACCAGGGGCTACATGAGCTGGAGATAGTGGAGCACTATAGGGTGGACAGGGACATTCTGCAGCAAAGTGTTTGCATCCGACATAGTCAGCCCTCCAGCACCATCCTCAATACTGGCACAGCCATAAGGTAAGTCAGTCTTCCTATCAATTGTAGTATGTTCTGATAGTTGTATCTATGGTATGGATGTGAGCATGCAAGGGAATTGGTTGGTTGAATGGGATGGTAGCAGATAGTGTACACCTATATGGGCAGCATGAAATCCATAACAAATACTGCTGTCAACATACTAGGCAGTACTAGATAAGGTGGCAAATCCCACTGCATTACATGTGGTGGCCCAAATATGTGTCCATAGGACACACACATGCTTGTCAGTGCGGCTCAAATACCCACCACCAGCCTCAACCAGCAGGACAGGTGTAGATAATCATAAAGAAAGGCTGGGCTATGGCCTCTAGTTGATGGCAATGGTTAACAGCACCCCTCCAGACCTACACAGACAGAGTACAACAGGTCTGGCAGTTGTGTATCAGTTCTGAAGGATAAGAAGTCTGAAACTGAAATGTAGGTCAATAAAACCTAAGATCTGTACACTACTGATATGCCTCCAGTCTGCATGATAGTTCAGAATACAAAATGAAATGGAAGCCAACAGACTACCTGAAATACCAGTACAGTCATAGCAAATGTTTAAAGTTGTCAGGTGTGCCCCCTCCCCCCCCACAATCCCATTTAGAAATGCAGTAACATGTAAGTGTGAGGTGTAATAACAGTGGAGCACAGATTACCTGAGCTGGCCCAATCTACAGGATTGTTAGGTTGTCATGTGTTCAATATTGTGTGGAAGTGGTCAGCATATAGGAATGGAGGGCTGTGTCTCGGTGGCCTATGGCCAGTACTGTGGATGATAGGGCCATGTTCTGACAACTGCAGTATCAACCACAATTTTCTCAGCAATACCCATGTCAGCAGTCCTCCATATTCACTGTCCAGGTGTCAATATCTGTCACTGACTGAAATATGGACATGCCATGAATGTGGCATAAAATGTAACTGTCAACTGCACACAGCTTTGGAGTTGTACATACAGGTTAGCAGCACATTAGTTGTCTGTGTAGTATGGAATACTGATGCAGTTTGGACAATCACTGGCAGACCACAAAAGGCACAGTTATGAAGTAATGAGAGACTTCCTATGTCCCTGCAAAAGGCAGCATAAGGGGAATGCCCCAGCTATATCTGTGAGTCAGCTGCAAATAGCTTCCATTTCACACATGCACTCAGTTCACCTCACCATCAGCCACAGGTTTATCACAGGTCATATCCTTGCTGTTGGGAATGAGTACAGTATGAACCCCACTTCTGTATGGGAATACCCACAGAATGCAGCATGCTGAAGAGGTGTCCTATGCATGTGTGTCCCTAGCTGTAAGAAGCACCCTGCATGCGTCTGGACCAATGGGTCAATATGTACAGGAATTATTGCCATTAACACCTTGCACACTTATCCTGTCACCCCAGGGGAATCCACTGGCTTGTAGCCTGGGAATGTAGGATTGACAGAATGCACTGGCCTGCTACAGATGGCCTGCATCACTACCAAATGACCTACAGTCCTCTGTCAAAGGCCTGTGCCTCATGCGTAGTGCCAATGTATGGTATCTCATGGGGTCCCAAATAAACGAACACAGTCAACAGAACACAAAAGCAAGGCCATATTGACAAAACCCAGTAGCATGCCCCCCCCCCGTGTCATACTGCATGAACTGGGGGCCATTCCATAAATACCGCTGGAATGAAGAGCTAACTATAGGGATACTTCCCAGATATCACTTGCATAATGTTAGGATAAGGATAGCATAACAGATTGGAGGGTATGGATGCCATGGAGTGTGTGAAGTCTGAAACTCTGATGTGTGTGCATACTACCACTGCCTGCAACCCAGTAATGGGTGGCTACAAACCTGCTCATAAACCACAATGTGAAGGGTAAATGACCAGATATATTAGCCCTGTCTCTGGGTAACCTGGGTGAATCTGTACAGCTGAGAAGTATGGCCACAGCAGGATATGGCCATTCTGTTAAGCTGATATATGTACAACATGGGGATCCTAAGTCACCATAGTACCAAGGTGCTGGACCATTTGCACAGATCCATCAGCAATTTTCTGTAGCTACCCCTCCAGATTGGTAGGAGTGTACAAGAATGTGTAGGCTGCGGACCACAACACTGGACTCAGCTTCATTCATCTTGTATTTCCCAGTAAATAACTGTGAGCAAATAATTATATCTGTCAGTAGTCGATGACATAATACATCACAATGTAAAACAACACATATGTCTGAATATCTCTGCTAACACCAACTATGTAACACAAGCAGCACAGACAGCAATAGTTACAGTATCTCCCTATCTATCACCCATTGTGACTCCATTTTGTCAACCTATCTACAGATATCCTGCAGAAACAGGTTGATATCTGTAAGCTGAGAACACCAAACCCTGGACTGGAGTACAACCCTACCTGGAATGGATTCACACAGGCTTAAGACAGAAGGTCATACTGGGCATGCTCCTACACGTAGAGAAATTAAGCCTATATCTGACAACACAGTGGGCTATACATATCTGTCGTTTGCAGATGTCTGTGCACACACACCAACTTGTACACCATTCATGCTTCACACACACATTGGATAGGAATACTCACACATATCCAAGGCCAACACACTATAATATGTCAAACATACGCACACACAGAAGTGGGGAAGAGAGAGACAGGCAGTGACAGATAAAATTCCATTATAAAGCCTGCGACTGTCCCATCCACTACACATCCAATTGGGTGATAGTGCATGATGTGCTGATGTCAATCACTGCAGACATTCCTTTTGGTAGCCCACACCCTATAGTGCCTGTGGTGCTTGTGATAACTATGTCACACAATAGTAAAAACTAGTATTCATGTAGCATTTGTATACTCAGACCTGTGAAATGTAAGTGTGTGTGTGTGTGTGTGTGTGTGTGTGTGTGTGTGTGTGTGTGTGTGTGTGTGTGTGTGTGTGTGTGAGTGTGTGTGTGTGTGTGTGTGTGTGTGTGTGTGTGTGTGTGTGTGTGTGTGTGTGTGTTTCCAGAGGAATGGTTTATGGCCCATTCACACACACTGCACTTCCCATTGCCCATGTTAGCACTCCTGCTGATGTCAGTCACCTTGAAATAACCCTTTGGCCAAGTCTCAGTCCTGTAAGCTCCATGGTCATTGTGATAATTACGTAATACTGCAGTATAACAAATTAGTTAGGTAGGAGTTCTAATTCTGGCCCTGGCAACTATGAAAATATGTGTGTTTGTGTGTCAGTCTTTGTTGATACATGCTTTTGTGGTCATTCACACTTACTGCACTTCCCTCACGTCTCCTTTAGAACTGCAGCTGATGTCACTCACCTTCAAAGATACTTTTGGACAGTTCTCCAACATATAACTGCTGTTGTGCTTGCAATAGTTGCGTAATACCATAGTGTAACAAGCTAGTTAGGTAGGAGTTCTAATCCTGGTCCTGGCAACTGTGGAAGTGTGTGAGTCTTTGTTGACAACTGCTTTTGTGGTTATTCACACTTACTGTGCTTCCCTCACCCCTCCTTTAGCACTGCAGCTGATGTCACTCACCTTCAAAGATACCTTTGGACACCTCTCCAGCATATAACTGTTGTGGCACTTGCGATAACTGCGTAATGCCATAGTGTAACAAACTAGTTAGTGAGAAGTTCTAATCCTGACCCTGGCAACTGTGAAAATGTGTGTGTGTGTGTGTGTGGGGGGGGGGGTCATCAGTATTATGTGGGGGTATAGGTGTGATTGTGTAAAGAACAGGATACATCCGGGTGATTGTGTAAATAACAGGATCCATTGCAGGGTGGGTTTTGCTACATTTTCATATTGAGGACCCATATAACCCAATGTCACATTACAAGGCCAACAGTTGTCAAATACTGTAGAGGTTGTTGTAGACAATACACAGATATACATTTATATATAGGCAACCATTATAATACCCAGAGACCTCTTGGTTGGCTTGGCTCTTTCTCTCTTCCTTTCTTTCTTTCCCTTTCTCTCTCTTCCCCTCTCTGGTAGATGTGGAAAAATGCATCTGTTCTGCATAGGCAGCAGCTTGACTTTGGTAGGTAATGCTCATGATTAGCTGATGGCCTGTGCACAAATTGGAGTCCTCCACTAGTCCACTTGCTAATTGCATGTGAAACACCTGTGGTATCATTCCTATAGCCAATTGCATGGAAACACACTCCTATAAGTAAGCAGTGCAGCAAGTGGGTGTTGGCCCTTCTCCCTCACTGTGAGAAGGACTTCATGTGGGTGTGTGACAAACAGCATCACAGAGGGTAGTTGGAAATACCTCTTAAAACAAAGACGGTGGAGACAGGCCAAAAAGTGGGGGGGGGGGTTCCAGACATGGGGACAGAATGTAAGTATCGCTGTTCTACATTTGAAGTAAAGTTGGTTTAACAGGGTTTGTGTGGATATTGCTTTTCTGCATGATTTAAAGTCTGGCATGACAGTGTTATGTGTTTGAGAAAACTTTTACCTGTAGGGCTATCTGCAGACTGGCCAGAGTTTGGAGTCAAAGATTTGGTGTGTTACTCACACATTTTCTGTCTTCATAAATGCAGTAGCATATTCTGATGATTGTACTCAGGAAATGGTAACATCCACGTGTGTTACTGACTTCATATCCCTCAGAAGAGATATGTCACAACAAACCCTGCTACACCAGCAATGCTCTCAGTTTATAACTGCAGTATGTCAATATTGGCCCTGTGTTTGTGTCTCTGTTCCTCAAGTCTGTCACCCTTTGTTCATATGTCATGCAGTAAGAGGTGGGTATGTACAGTCTACCATTATTTACAGACATAATTCCTGATATTAAGCCAGTGATATATCAGACTGCCAGACATGTAATGTAAAGGAGGCCTAATAGTTGTGGACAAAACCTGGATATTCTGTGGTAGTATGTACAGTAGTGAGGTCTGTGTATTTATGGTGATTGTTGACAGAGTGTCTGTTTTATGTAGCAGTGTATTGTGATCATGTTATTTGGCCTGTGTACAGACTGGGGTAGATGTCAGTGATCTTGGTCATGTTCTATCTGACAGTGCATGCTGCTCCAGTTTCTGATACCCTATCAGTCTATATATTTGTAGGGGCAGACTGAGACATGTCCCACACCACAGTCAGGCATCAGACTACACTGTGAATTGGGCCAGTATGCGTAGGGTTAGTGTATGAGTGGCAAACATGATGATGACTGTCATCGACTGTACTGTTTCTTAGGCTTACCATTATGTGACTGTGACTGTGTTGAGATCGGTTGTGGATATGCACTTTCACACTGCTGTCTGTTACTCCATGCTGTTACATGCCTGTAGTGCTTGCTATATTTGCAATTACATGTGTATTCCCCCATAGGTAAATTGGGTTAGTGTTGTGGCAGTCTGCCTGTAGTGTAGACAGTGCTTGGTGACATGCCTAGCAGCACAATGTATTTACCCTAGTATGATGATATGTCCAGATATTTGTCAGATGTACTGTTGCCTCGCCACCATACATGTTGTGTATTTCTGACAAAACGGTGGCTGCTCTGAAGATGTATGTCTCTAACTAGTGTGAAGTATGTGGCTTGGAATCTCTGCTCCTTCAGTTAATATGTGTTAGGAGAGACAGGAGGGTGTGAGTGCATCAACTTTGTGAGCTTACCTAGTCCAGTATTTCTGATATATCCCCATTTTCATGGCTCTAAACATCCCCTTTGTCAGGCTTGTTCCACATTTCTTGCACTAAGGCGTTCTGTGTATACCTCCTGACTGACCAGATTGTTTCAGACTGTCCGTGTTTATTTCTCAAATTGCTTCTGTATTCCATAGGATCATTACTGTGATTTATGTGGTACATCACTATGATGATTCTATGATGTCTGTCAGTAACTGGTGGTGTACATGTCAGTTTCAGAAGAGCCTTCCTTCACAACATGTATGTTGACATACCCCCTGTCACTGTAGCAACATTCTACATTTATAACTGCAATACATACATTACGTTCCCTTGCATTAACAGGTTGAAAGTTATGGTGCTGAGGTATGACTCCACTACATATCATGGGCCTATGTTATATATACATACACACACACACACACACATATATATATATATATATATATATATATATATATATATATATATATTTATTTATTTTTATTTTATTTTACATTTGTTAACCGGGCTAGTCTAGCTGGATATATGTCCATTTTCAGTAGAGGCCCGAGGAGAAAAGCTCCACACATACTAAATTTCAACGGGACAATTTACAGAATAAACAATTAAGTGCAAAATGAATATACATTTAGTAACATGAAACAAACAAAAAAAATATACACAAAATACCTAAGGAACATGCTATAAAATAGTTGTTCAGTAAAAGCATTACACAAAGTCAAGATTAGCAACATGGTTTCAAAAAATGTTGAAGAGAAGTAGAACAGGAGATAAGAAGGGAATACAAGGGAGGAAGAGGGAAAGAAGCAATAGTCTGGAGAGGAGAAGGGTAAGAATGTGTACGAGAGGACAGGGGAGAGAAAAAGGAGGAGTAGGTTAGAGCATTAGAGGAGAGCAACAGGGCAATAAGAAGAAGGAATAAGTATATTTACTAAGTAAAGAGTAAAGTTCCAGTGGAGGAGGGGAAAGAAGAGATTAGTCAGTAGTCCTACAGGAACAGAGCCAGTGATTTTGGAAATACAGTTTGATTTTTTGTTTGAACAGAGGTAAGGAGGAGGTTAGAGTGATATCAGTGGGTAGCTGATTCCATATCCTTCCTATAGTATTAGTGAACAGAGAGTCACCAGCTAGGTTATGGGACTTTACAGATTTGGTCATGAGTTTGGAAGAAGATCGAAGGGAGATAAGATTATTGTAAGGGATTAAAAGTTGAGAAAGTATAGGGGTATTATAAGGTTGGTAAAGTATCTTGTGAGCAATGGTAAGTTGTGAGATCAAAAGACAGTTTTGTAGCTCAAGCCAGCCTAGGAGTTTTAGGTTGTGACAGTGGTGTGTTTTGAAAGGGTTGCTGGTGGCAAATCGGGCAATGCTATTGTAACAAGTTGCTAGTTTATTTAGGTTGGCCTTCTTAAGGTTAGTGAAGATTGGTGAGGCATAGAAGAGAGTAGATATAAGATGGGAGTGGGCAATAGTAGCTCTGGTAGAAGGTGTGAGAAAAGGTTTGATACGGTATAATGATCCTATTTTTTATTAACAGTTTTGATGGTGTTATTGATGTGTTGATCAAAAGTAAGATTGTTGTCGATGGTTATTCCTAGCAGTTTAGTTGTTGTGTCAGGAGAGATAACAGTAGTGTCATTAGACAAAATGTTGAAGTTTAATGGGGAGGCTCGAGTGGTAGGAGTGAAAAGGAGAAGTTTTGTTTTTTTAGCATTGAGGAGGAGGTATCGTCTAGTAAACCAAGTTTCTACAGTGTTGAAGGTAGTTTGAGTTAGAGACAGTAGTTCTGTGGGGGTAGATGCTGAGCAAATGATTGTCGAGTCGTCAGCATATTGGATGCAGGTAGCTTGAGGGATGACTGTGTTGAGATCGTTATTGTAAAGGGAGAAGAAGTGGACCTAGAATAGAGCCCTGTGGGACTCCAATAGAAACAGGCAATAGAGAAGAGATATGATTGTCCCAAAGAACGGCTTGATGTCTGTTGTTAAGATAGGAGGTAAACCATTTTAAAGCCAGGTTATCAAATTAGAGGGATTTAAGGATATTAATAAGGGAAGAGTGGTTCACCATGTCAAAATCTTTGGAGAGGTCAATAAATAGAGCAGAGGAGAAGATATTGGAGTTTCGATAGTTGTTGATAGTATCCATGAAAGAAAGGAGGGCAGTGGGGGTGCTATGGTGGGGCCTAAAGCCATGTTGACAGTTGGCAATTATGTTGTGAGAAGAGAGATATTGTATGAGTTGCTGATGAATGCATTTCTCCATAATCTTAGCAAGAGGAGAGAGAAGAGCAGTAGGTCTAAAGTTAGTACAGTCAATAGAGTTTCCACCTTTGTGTAGTGGGATGATATGAGAGATGTTCCATATATCTGGTATGGTTCCTTCTTGGATAGTCCTATTAATGAGTAAAGATATAGGGTATGCAATCTGTTTAGCAGCCTTTTGAAGAAAGACAGAGGGGAGTTTGTCAGCAGAGGGGGTGCAGGGTTTCAGTTTAAGAATAAGCTTATAGATGAAGGAGGTAGAGATAGGATGAAGAGTGAAGTTTTGGGATGAATCCATAAGATTATTTGGAGGGTAAAAGTTATTGGTGTTCAGTTGTCTAGCAAGAGATTGAATGGTTTCAATAAAAAAGGTGTTGAAGGCGTTAGCAGTATGGCTAGGGTTGTCTGGGTTTGCGTTTATTGGGGAGGGAGTTTTAGCTGAACCAGGAGAAAGGAGTTTGTTGATTGAAGACCAGAATTGTTTGGGTTTATATAATTGGGTTGTTTGAAAATCACAGTAATAGTTCTTTTTGTCAGAGATTATAGCTTTTTTGTTAGATTAGTTTGCAAAAATGATGAAAATCAGAGGTGGTTCTATGGTGTCTCCATTTGGCCCAAATTTTATTCTTACTGTGAATTAGTTTCTTTGTTTCCTTTGAGAGCCATGGGGCTGTATTAGACTTCATTCTAATAGAGCATGTAGGGGCATGTTTATCCAAAATGGAAAGGAAGGTTGAGTTAAAGAATGATACTGCTTCATTAAGAGGAAGTGATTTCAAGAGTTTCCAGTTACATGTTTCGAGATCATTTTGAAACAAATCACTGTTAAAGTTTTTGGTAGAGCGTATTATTCTAATGTTAGGGAGGTTTAGATAGTCGGTCTTTACTCTAGAGATATAGGTTAGGCAGTGGTCACTGAGGTCATCAGGCATAGTTCCTACTTTGTAAGAGACATTAACTTTGTTTATAAGTATCCAGTCTAAGATACTCTGTTTCTTACTTGGTTTATTAAACCTAGTTGTGGTGGTAATGGATTGAGTAAAACCATGTAGGTTTATATGACAGGAGGGATTGTCGCTACTAATAGTATTCCAGTCTATATTAAAGTCACCCAGAATTATAGTTTCTTGGGGGAAGTTTGTGGAAGTCCAGCTGAGGAAATCTTCTAAGATTGGTATGTTGTTGCCTGGAGGTATGTACATACAGATGATGTAAAGAGCTTTTTGAGCATTTAACTGAAGTTTAGTGATGATGGCTTCAACACTAGGATCTTGGGTTGGGCAGGCTGGGAGGTGGAGATGCTAAGATGGTTCTTAAATAGAATTGCCACACCACCACCTTTACGTTTAGTACGATCAAGCCTATGTATATTATAGCCTTGGGGTATAATTTCAGTGTCTTTGGTGGCTGGCTTTAGCCAGGTCTCTGAGAGGCACAGAATGTCAAAGTGGTGAATGTCTAACAGGGCATGTAAGTAGGGTACTTTGTTATTTACATTATATTTAGATGACCTATGAGAAGGGTGTTATTGAGGTTAGGCTTAGATACTTGAGGGGAGGGATTTGAAGGGCCTGGGTTGGGGTGAATATCACCGTCTTGTAGGGTAGGAGTATAAGGTCTGGGTGTGAGGTTGCTTTTAAGAAGGGTTAGTTGCTTCACTTTTTTATCAGAGGGAAAGGTGTAGGTAAGATGATAGTGCCTATGGAATTTGGGAAGGAGATAGCTAGGGGAGGATGTGGAATTTAAGAAGGAGGTAAGAGAGGTGTGGAAGATAGCTGTATGTTTATTTATAAGGTCTGGCTGGTAAATAAGTGGGTGTTCAAATAAGGTAAGAATGTAAGAAGAATAAAGAGAGGTAGAGAATAATCATAAGAATATTACTATGGTGGGTATGTATGGAGCCATTTGTAGAAGTGGTGAGGTAAGGGAAGTTATAAAGTAATTGAGCAAGAGAGGGTGAGAGAGGTGAAGTTTTAGGTAAAGTGCAAAGAGGAAAGAAGGAAAGAAGTAATGGGTAGATATGAAGGGGTATGAAAAGAGAATACAAAGTGTAGGTGTAGAGACTAAAAGTATATAAGAAGAAAGTAAGGTGTAGAAGAGGAGAGAAGTTAGTGATAGGAGAGTAGGTAGGTTTTAGGAGTAGAGGAAGAAGAGGGGGTGGAAGAGTGTGTATGGAAGGGAGGGGTTGAGTTTTTGGCGGGAAAGAACAGGAAGGGATGTAAGAGTAAGGGGGTGGCTAGGGAAGTATAAGGTTAGGACCCCTGGGGGTGGGTGGGGTGGGGTAGGGAGGGGAGCGGAGTGAGCCGCAGGGCTAGTGAGCCATATACAGAAGAGAGAGAGGAAGGAAAAAGTAACAGAGAAAGTTAGCAAATAGAAGGCTTGAGATAGAAAGGGTAAGGGGGAGTGGGTCACAGAGCACTACAGAGATGGAAAGGAATGGAGTGAGAAGGTGAAGGTAGGAAGAATACGGAAGGGAATATCCAGTTTTGTAGGTCTTGGAGTGGACAGAGTGACGCCTAGTGGACAAAGAAGTCAAGGTACAGAGAGGAGTCACAAGGTTCAGGGGTAGGAAAGAAAAAAGGACATACACTACTGGGAGGGAGAGTACAGGCTAAGTACAACACTACGGACAGAGAGAGGAAGATTAAACAGAGTAAGGGGTAGGGGGGGCTGCTAGAAACTAGGTGGGAGCAAACAAAACAGCACAAGATAAAAATGGGAAGAGACCATAAACAAATTAAGTAAACATACTCTCTTAAAGCTTGAGGTAGTGAGTTTGTAGAAGAGTGCAGGGGTCCAGAGCTTTCAAGGGTAGTAGGCAGAAGTACCCTCATATAGTGGAGAGGAGTTCAGCCCAGGCAAACAGACGCTGGGTTAGGCAGGAGAGTTAGTCTCTTAAAGCTTGAGGTAGTGAGTTTGTAGAAGAGTGCAGGGGTCCAGAGCTTTCAAGGGTAGTAGGCAGAAAGTACCCTCATATAGTGGAGAGGAGTTCAGCCCAGGCAAACAGACGCTGGGTTAGGCAGGAGAGTTAGTCTCTTAAAGCTTGAGGTAGTGAGTTTGTAGAAGAGTGCAGGGGTCCAGAGCTTTCAATGGTAGTAGGCAGAAAGTACCCTCATATAGTGGAGAGTAGTTCAGCCCAGGCAAACAGACGCTGGGTTAGGCAGGAGAGTTAGTCTCTTAAAGCTTGAGGTAGTGAGTTTGTAGAAGAGTGCAGGGGTCCAGAGCTTTCAAGGGTAGTAGGCAGAAAGTACCCTCATATAGTGGAGAGGAGTTCAGCCCAGGCAAACAGACGCTGGGTTAGGCAGAAGAGTTAGCTATTACAGCTAGGAGAGCTCAGCCACAGTCGCACAGCGAGCGGTAGGATATATATATATATATATATATATAGAGAGAGAGAGAGAGAGAGATAGAAATATACACAAATTATATATATATATATATATATATGTGTGTGTGTGTGTGTGTGTGTGTGTGTGTGTGTGTGTGTGTGTGTATATATATATATATATATATATATGACATATATAGATATATATGTGTGTGTGTGTGTGTGTGTGTATAAATATATATATATTTATATATATATATATCATATGTATAAACATATATCTATATCCTTTTATGTGTAAACATGAGTGTTGTATATACTTTCCCAGATGTATCCCACCATATTAATCTGATATGCGTATATTTACATATAAGAACATGACTGATTCAATACCTTTTTCACTTGCAAGTGCTAAACAATTGTAGTTGTCAGAGCAGTGGTTCACTACTATTCAGTATGTGTACTGAATGATATATTTGAAAAACAACAGACATATTCACAGCTCAGATGGCTTAGTGGTTACTTGGCTGTGACTATAGTGTACAGGGTCCTGGGTTCATGGGCTGTTTATTTTTGTTGCTAGGCAGAACAAGGACTGTTAGATACAGAGTGGTTAAGACAGTTTTTAACAGCTTTAAGTGGGTTTGTGTGGGCTTGCCTAATGGTACGTGGTGCTAACATACTTTTAAATGAATAGGTGCTTACACTATGTAGGCTTCACTTACCAGTGCGCAGATGTGCTTAGCATTTACATTTAAGCAATGCTTACACCTGCTAAGCATAGTTCAGCCCTGGTAACCAGTGATCCCATTCCAGTCTGATAAAATAGCAGGGTAATGACGTCTTTAATAAGTGTATTTAATTCCATGTACATAACATGCTTCTATGTGCTGTCATTACAGTAGAAAGAGGTGTGAGTATACTGCATGGGACACCTGAGTATACATGGCTAGTACCATAATCTTTTCTCTTTGTATGTGTTTCATACTTGGGTAGTATCAGATTATATGCAGTCACACATGCATGTACTGTATCCTTAAGTTACTACTTAACAGTGCTTTTCCAAGTAGAGCAAATTGCAGATTGTACTACTGGAACAATACACCCCTGCATGCAAAGCTGGACTCTGAGTACTGACTATCGTATTCTTGGTGTGTGAGCTGTATGTTTTTAAGTATCTCAATTGGATATTGATCTGATATGTTGATATTAACTGTAGACTACTATGTGTTTAGGACATGTCATTGAGGACTGCTGTCATGTAGTAATGGCATACTTATCAGTGTCAGAAATCTATCTGTCAAAACATTCATCCTAATGCATAACCTGTTGGCTAACTAATTTCTGTCTGTCCTCTGTACAGATGTGCAGATGTCAGGAATCCATCTTGGCTGCTTACAGGCAATCTCTGATTGACTGACACTGACATGTCTTCCCAGCTGTGTTATGAATGCCACAGCTAGGAAACCATACCCTGTATGCAGCACATGCCATGAATACCTCAACCAGACTACCACAGTCAACAGAACATGCTTGGGTACAGGTCTTTAACCAGACACTGGTCATGGTATGCAATATATATTGCATACATGTCAATTGGAGCACCTCATTGGCCCTCTTCAAGAGAAAAACAGATGATTGGATGTTGAATTTAGTGTCACCCTAGGGATCACTCATGTGGCATCAGTTGATAGATGGCCTGCTGACAAATGTCAGGTGGCATGATACCAAGTATACCACATGCCCTACTCTTCTCATCTCTCCATGGACATTAGCCTGATGCACACCTAGGAACACCTGCGCCTATGGACCTCCAGTACCTTTTTTTAAAAAAATTTTTTTGTCAGTTGCAAAATACACTGCTACGGTCAATACTGACACTATGTCAAAAATCACCATAAGTACATTAGACCTCACAATTGCTGTACAGACTACGTAGCAGAATGTTCAGGTTTTGTCTCTCAAATATAAGGCCTGCTATACATGACGTATGTCTGGCAGTCTGATATATCACTGAAAACTTGTTAGTAATATATAATCATTTTACAGTTACAATTTATATATATTAATATTAATGGAGTTTTACCATAAGAGATATGTTTAGGAATTTTAGTGGTGATTGTGTAGGAAATAATAATGTATGTTTCCATGAATAAAAACTTATGCGGTATAAAGGAAGTAATTTCAAATGTAAGGCTTTGTGTTTAGATCCATTTAATGTAGGGACATTTATTGCAATATGCTTTTAACAAAGATATTTTGAAGTATTGGTCACAGGATTATTTACATGATATTTAAATGGAAGGAAATGATGTGTATATTTTGTGAATCTGATGAAGTTTCCGTTTTATGGTGGAATAAAGGAACAAAAGCACTTATACAGCCTTTCTTTGAAGCTGGTTTTGTTGTTGCCTTATTTTTTGGAGTAAGAGCCTTACTTGCTGCGCTTGCCTGTTTGTATTTAATTGATTCTTGGATTTTTTATTTTGTTGTTTATCATGGTTTGTGAACTCTTGAGTGCAAGGGCTTGGACCCAGGAGGGGTCACGCTGGTACAAGGAATACATTTTGCTACAATTACCACTGCTTAAAGATCTTGTGTGCTTTGTGTACTAGCATTTCTGAGGATGGATAATTCACAGAACTGAAGAGTCTGTAACGCTAGCACTCAGTTGATGGCGCTTGATTAATGAAACCGACGTGAAAGTGGATGTGGTTTGTTCCAGTATGAAGAAAATTACTAGCATAAGAGAAAAAGCTTTTCTACAGTGACTGAGGGGTGTTGGTGTTGTAGTTGGGTGGAGACAACACTTGGAGGAGAGATGTGTACATGGCGCTTTCGCGAATAGAGGAACCAACTGATGGAGATGTGTCTACAGGTGACAATGGGAGGAGTAGGAGGGGTCAAGTGGTTTTGAATTCCCCTCCTGTCCTTCCCCCAATGAACAATGGAGACTTTGTCAGTTGGTTGAACAGAGAGCCAAGATTGTTTTGGTCTCCAGGGGGAAACACATATAACGAAGAAGAATTGGGTTTTGGACTTAAGGCAGAAAATTTACAAATTAGAAAAAAACCTTAAGACATTTAGGGGATTGCAACTGGACAATGGTTTTTTTGAGGACTATATGAGTGTGGTGAGTCCCAAAAGGGCTAAGAATATGGAACCTCCCAAACAATTTGTGAGTGGCTTTATATCACATCAAGAACTTTTGGAACTTTTTGACCGAGATGGGGATGGAATACATGCGGTTGTAAATTTCTTGATAACCAACAGCAGCAGCTGGGTAAGCTGAAGGAGGACATTATTAAATTACAGAGAGAGATCATGGAACATGCCAGGTGTTTGCTGTAAAATGAGGGCTGCATTGGTATTTTTTCTCCTGTGGAACAACATGAGAATATGATAAAGAAACAGAAAAGGAAAAAAGTTGAAGAGATGAAGGTGACTACATCAGAAGAGAGCATATCCAGTCCCAAAGGGCTAATGTCCAGCAAAACCGTCTCCCCTGTTTGTGGATTCTGATGAGGCACTAATGGAGGTATCTTGTGTGCATGATGGTGTGAAGAAAGGGAAGTGTTTAGGAGACTCTAATTTTAATTCTAACAAACGGACAGGTGATTTTTAATAAAACTCTAAGATGGTCAGCTTAGGTTAAAAAGCAAAAATAGACAGTGGATCTTCCAAGGAACAATGGACAGAAACCACGGGGGGGTATGAGGGTCAACAAGGGGGGTCGCAGGAAGGTGTGGCAGGTTCCCCCATGATACTCACCAGTGGTAAGTCAACTGTTTACTAATACGTCCTTGGAGACTGTTAATGGTAACATAAAGGTGTCCTTGAGGGTGTCAGAGCTTGGTAATGGGTACCATTGAAGTGCAGCACCAACAGGTGTCCAAATTTAATCTAACTGTATTAATAACTTGGTGATTGATAATGACTTTAATGATGTGTTAGAGGATGTTAAAAATTTATAAAAATGCACTTGTATGCCCAGAATCTTGAATGTTTAGTTAACAAAGAGTCTGTTTTAAAAGGGGCTGAAGTCTGTACAAGTATGTTGAATGTGCAGAACTCAAGAATGCTTATCTGAAACTGTTTTTAATGGTACCCTGCTGGCTGGATAATGATTCTAATGGATGTTTGAGGGATGGGTGGAAAATGTGTAAAAATATGCGTGAAGTCCTGAACCGAAATGTTTTAAAAAATAAAAAACTTGGTTTTGAGGAATAATAATAGAATGCGTGTAAGTTGCTGAAACGATAACTATGAAGTTAGTTGCTAGTAATGTTTTTGTAGAAAACCCCGCACAATACATGTTTTGAACATATATGTATCTAAGATGGGCAATGAGTTTTAAATTGAATGTCCTAACTTATCTAAATGTGGATGACTTAGAGCAATTACAATCTAGCCAAAATTTGGATTTAAGTTTAAATATGTTGATGGTGGAGGGCTAGGTTGTAATTAGTGAATTTAAAGGGTTAAAGATATGAATTATACCAATGAAATGTTGAATGCACAACATGGTGAGCTGCTTTCAAAAGGGTTCATGTTTGTTCCTAAGGGGCAAAAAACCATGGGTGGATACAATCCTGGATGTGAACTGTTTGCCAGAACTGTTAATTTGAATTTATTATTTGAAAAGGGAGGCAAGAATGAAGGTAATAGAACCCCCGGCTGATAAGAAGAAGTACTTTATAACCCCCTTTGCTTCCCAGTGGCAATTTTTGAAAAACTTACTAAAATGGAACTCAGGAACTTGTTACAATTGGTAATCAGACTAAACAAAACAACATATGTGATAACCTAACTATGTACAGCAGGAACATAGTGTACTGAGGGAATTGAGGACATCCATCAGAGTTAGGATCATGAAACCAGATAATGGGGAGGGGTTGTGATTATGGGTCAGCACGACCATACACTAGTAGAATGCTGGTCCTATTTGAACAATAAGTGTACATATTTTATGTAGCCTTCTAAAATGAAATAAATATTTTTAACAGTAGACTGGATATGGTATTGGACAGAATTATTTCAGGAATATAGTTTTAGTGATGAGGAAATAAAGTTTTGAAGGTTAAGTACCCTAAGGTTCCCTCTTTTTTGGGATTCCAAAGATCCACAAATCTTTGGCAGACCTTCTGATGAGACCAATAGTATGGGGAGAGGGAGCAAATGGAACCTTGGCTAAATGGTGGATTTTCACATAAACAACTTTTTGATTGTGTAAGGACCATGTTGCTTAATGACTCTTGGTATCTTTTAAAAAGTTTAGCAATGAGTGAGTTTAGGCACAAGTACTATTTGTAAGTATTGATGTGAAGGATTTATATTTGAGTATCCCACATGAGGAAGGGATGGAAATGTTTCCAAACACTTAGAGAGGGTACTATGTTTTGTAGTGACACAGTGTATGTACTGACCATATTGATGGAATTAGTGTTAAAAAACAATTTCATGCAAGGTGGTTTCAGGGGAGTTACCCAAACTAAACCCAAGACATAGCTATGGGTGGTATTGTAGCACCAGTGTTTGCAAACATTGTGTGCTTTGGTACTGGAGACTAAGTTTGTGTTAGATTCTAAGTTCAAGAAGCATATTTACAGATATTACAGGTTTTGATGATATCCTGTTGTTATGGGAAGGTAATGAGAACTAGGTAGTTGAATTTGTGGAATATATAATTACCACAACAAGCTTCTTTAAATTTACATATACAATGCGTAATGAGAAGGTTAATTATTTAGATGTATACTTGTATAAAAATAGTTTGGAAGGATGCCTTGAGTCAATGATATTTAGAAAGCCTACTTTCTCGAACAGTTTTCTGCACTTTCAGAGTGAACACCCATTTTGGCAAAAGAAAAGTTTGGTAAAAGGGCAGATGATTAGGATCTCTAGATTAACTAGTGAATATAACAAGTTTTTGGAGGAACTGTGAATTTTTACGGATTTATTAGTGGATATTGGGTACCCAGATTACCTTCTGGATGGACAAGAAAAATATGTGATTAGTAGAAGGGATGAATGGTACCCCCCATTGTTAAAAAATCCAGAGGTGCAGATGAGGAAGGACAATGAGCCTAAAGTGAGCTCATTTTGTTGTGTTATGACATACGATTGTTATTCAGCTGAGATCCGAAGAATAATGGAAAAAAACTGGTGTGGGGTCTTTGGAGCCTTTGGTTTGATGGATAAGGTGGGCCCCAACCCTAAAAATGTGTATAGAAAGGGTAATAATATAAAATCATTATTTGAAAGAAACCAGGAGAAAGATAGTAGGATGGTGTTAGGAGGATGAGTGCAGAAACTGTAGGAATGTAGGTTTATGCACGAGACCACTAATATGGTTATTTCAGGCTATCAAAGAGTTATTGCCGTTAAAGGGTTATACAACTGCCAGACGAAGGGGGTTGTTTATATGGCATTGTGCCAGACATGTAATGCTTATTACATAGGAAAAATGGAAAATTAATTAAGAAAAAGAGTATCAACACAACTATGCTATTAGTAGGCAGGATGGAACTAATGAACTATAGACATAGTACTATATGTAAAGATTAAAAAAAAATTGTTTTTCTGTGTTGGAAAAGTTTAGAAGGCAGGAAAGAGGTGGAAAATTGTCGAATTTTGTAGAATATAGGGAAATGTTTTGG